>NC_056728.1:530883732-530898732 GCF_019279795.1 Protopterus annectens | reverse complement strand
GTGACCTGGACTGACCTTGTTGGCATCTTGGATGTGTGCCATACACATTCACCCTGTGGGGGAATGGGCAGCCTGTCCACATCAGGCAGAGTACTACCTACACCTTTGCAGGCGTAACATGGTCAACTGGATGGTTAATGGCACATACACCCTTGGAATACCACCTGTGTCCCCTATTGGATGGGAACATCAGCTGCTGCTTTGCATACACATGGGCTAACATGTGGCCTAGGGATATGGCTGCTCAGGGCCCATAGCCTAGTAACCTAGTATGGTACATGGAATACCATAAGTGGCCTGTCTGCTGTGACAGACTGTGTTGTTATGTGTCCACACACATCAGTGCAATTGACTTCTGGTTGCCCCCTATGGGCAGTGTTACATTACCATGTATTCAAGCCTACATACCACAAATAGGTGACTGCTCCTACAGGTGGATGTGGACATTCCAGGAACATCTGAGCTACACAAAAACTGAGATAAGTGCATATGTGTTTTAGGGTGACCTCCTCATTGGTGTCTGACATCTTCAGCATTCAGATGTTTGTGGAATGTGCACATGTACCTGAGAGATGTAGACCCCACTGCCAGAAAAATGTGCATTTCCACACACCAGTTGAATAATACATGATGTTTGTCCACATAGTTTGGGGAATGTGTCTGTGGCATGCCAGAACCCTGTGGGCACAGTGATGGTACCTGAGTATTTGGTACTGTATCCATTCCCTTACATTGTATGCTGAGTATGTATGCACTGTTGCTGACCCAGTGCCAGCATCCACCCACTACTACTACTTATAACTTGCTGTCCTGCTGCAGGGGTCACTAGGTATGCTAGCTATAGGTGTGAGGCAATCAGATACAGGTGTAGAATACACACTCACCTAGGCAGAATATGTCAGGAATGGTCAAGGAGACCTGGACAATCTGTGAAATAACCCTGTATGACATTGTCAGACTGAGGGGGGCTCAATGATGGTACATGATGTGATATGCCATCTGTATCCACCAGTACGTACTGTCAGTGTGCCACCCCTGTACTGGCCCAACCTCAGGGAGCCTAAATACTCGCCACTACCACCAGTGAGGGATGTACACAATGGCAGGATGACAAGTACATGCAAATTACAGTACAATTACCCTTCAGAGCACACAGAGGTCACAGTCAGTGCAGCGATCATTTCTCCCTCTCTCCACTGCCCCAATAACACTCTACACTGGCACAACTATGAGGTTAACATTTCAGCAGAGTAGTCAATCCAAAACATCTGTCACCCTCTCTGTCCATCCAGTACTTTGGGTCCCTGTCCAAGTAGATGACACACACACTTTGCTATTTGAGTTTTGAATCACACACACACACACACACACACACACACACACACACACACACACACACACACAGACACACACACACACAAACACGCGCACACTCCTGTTAAAGTCTGGCCCAATTTTGCTAACTATGGGCCATACTTTAAGGAAGTTCTGACTGCCACAATCTATCTCTTTAACACCTACTGTAAGGTCCTCAACAAAGGGTGACAAATCCTACTGTGTGATGAGCCTATTAGCAAAATGATAAGTGTAACCAAGACCAAGGCTATTGGAGTGAGCTATATTGTGTTACCATGTGCATAAGCAAGTACTGTAAGAGCTGACTTAGTGCTATACAGACCAGACACAATGACAAGGTGTAATGATATATGACAATAACTAATAAAGGAACAACAGAATACTCTATCAATGCAGTAACTGCACAGTTCAGACTCACAGGGATTCATATATGACAATGTTATAGGACAGTCTGAAATACATACCGGAAACGTGTAAAGTACTAGGTGCATAGGTTCATAGGATGATACTAGGCTATGGCTCAGATGTCCCCATAAGCCTAGCCCAGATGTTTGCCCATATCCCTTCAAAGTCAGCACCTGTTTCTCCTGTCCAGCTGTGATTGGGTGTCTTTTGTGTTTCCCATTCAGTCATCCAGCTTCTTCTTAAAGAAGGCTTGAGAGGTGTCTGCTAGACATGGGGAGGGAGTGTATTTTACAGACAGTGTATTGTTTGAGACACAGATCTATCCCACCAACAAGTACTATTCATGTCACAGACCAGATGGGGGCCTTGCGTGCAGGTTGCATGAGTGGGGTTTGTCTTACGGATATGCATAAACTCCATCACGGTTGGTTTGGGAATGGCCTTGTTAGCCAGACACATGGCACCAATGATCAGTCTGTATGACACTGAGTAGAGCGACAGGGCTTCCAGCCTATCTGAATAGGATAGGTGTTGCAGACCCTGGATTTTCCTGGTCAGGAATGTCTGTGGTCTCTGCAATTGCTGCATGTGGTTGGCAAGGTATATGCCAAATGAGCCATTGTACTTGGTAATGGGTATGATAAGGGAGGAGTACAGGGATGCTATGGCTTCCTGGTTCCTAGATGACATACCCTTATTTGTGAAGTTAGCCATGTAGACAACCTTCCATACAATGTTGCCAATGTGATGGGATACTGTTAGGTTACTACCAACCTTGTTGCACAAGTCACTTCACACCTGAATGCATGCTCAGTATATTGTTATTACTGTCATAACTAGTGTGGATGACATCTACCACAACAGGGATAATGATGCATCCCCTGGCATTCAGTTTGAGGCAATGCTTCTGGCACCAGTCATTAATTTGGGTAAGAGCCTCTTGGAAGATGCTCACATCACTAGGGGGATCTAGCATCTTGCAGTCATCTGTAAACCTGGTCAGCCACAAACCACTGGTTTTGTTTTGCACCTTAGGACAGTATATCCCAAACACTAGAGGCCCCTAAACAGATCCTTGGAGTACACCTCTCTTTAAGGGTCTACTACTAGGAGTGGCTTCCTCTACTTTGATTGAGTGGGTACTATCATTGAGCCAGTTACCTACCCATCTGGTAACATACCGGTCGATGCCTAGCTGTTTAGGCTTATGTATTATGTCCAACTGGAGATTATTGTCAGAGGCTTTGACAAGGTGAAGGTAGGCAGTGTGCACCATCTTCCCCTCATCCAGGTGTTTGTTGACTGCTTCAAAGCAGTCGATCAGGTTTAACAGGGCTGCTCTCTCTCTACAAAGTGTATTGGCTCAAACATTTTGAGGGTGCTGATGTCCCTGTGTATAAGGTCCTTGATAATGCTTTCCATCTTGCAGATCAGGCTAGTTAGGCTGATGTGCATATGATTGACTGGGTCAGTGGATGCTCCATCTTTGTGTAGAGGGGTGACAGTGGCTGTCCTCCATGCAGATGGGATAACACTGGTGCTCAGGTTTTGGTTGACTACAGTGTGTAATGGAGCTGAGAGCTCATGCCTGAGTTCATGTAGGATGCAGCTAGGGATGTTATCAGGTCCCACTGAGACTTCAGTTTGTTCCCCTTGAGATGGCATTACAGACCTGCTCCCTGATGATGAGGGGAGGGGCAGGAGCTGTGCATGTCCTCCTTTACTGATGGGAGGACAGTGGGTGAGGTTTTCACTTAACCTGCCTGCAGCAGGTTGGCTATATCTATGGAGTATGTGTATGTGGTGTTATTGACCACCAGTACAGAGGTGATTTGGGTGTTGCCCTAGAGATTGCAGACATATGTTAGAAAGGCCTTGTGATTGGCCTTGGTGGGTGTGTCCAATTTGCACTCAAAGTTAGCCTTAGAGTAATTCACCTGTGACCTTACTTGCTTGTTCAGACAAAGGTGAGATTGCTTCCAGTTTGGCACCTGCTCCATCTTGGCCTTCTACAGCCTATATTTTCACCTATTATGGAGTTTGTGCATTGCTGCTGTCCACCACACAGGTTTAATCTACCTTCCGGGAAATGATTTTGTCCAGTTAGGTATTGCTGAGTCCATATAGCTATGTAGGTGCTCGTATAGATGTTTGGTGTATGCTTGGACACAAAGTCATGACACAGTTAAACACTTTTCCAGTTTCAACCTAGTAGATATAATCAAACTAGTAATGATTTCTGTTTCAAGGCAATACAACCACCTGTAGCTGTAGACATTTATGTCTTTTTGATGCACTGGAACTAAGATTGCACATTTGTAAAACAAGTGCAACATATTTACCTGACATTTTGTAACTTATGTCTGTATGTTTGAGGGTTCCAGCTACTACTATTACTACATACATGTGCACAAGTAATACTTGATATACATTTCTGTTCTTTGTCAGTATGGCACACTGTGTTTACACTCTTGCAGCTCAATCATACCTCTCAACCTGTTAGAGCAAGACATCTGGACAAAGGCACTCATAAATGGGGGGGGGGCAAACAGGAGCAGCCTTAGGTCAACTGGTGTCCTAGGCAAAAGGGCTCCATGGCGCCTCCCATGACACCACCGGGTGCTTCCATCCTAGGCAATTGGGCTCCATGGCGCCCCCCCATCACACCACCAGGTGCTCCCATCCTGGTCTACCTACACAAGATAGATACTGGAAAAGCACCCCTGCTACTGCGGTGCCCTAGGCGGCTGCCTAGTTGGCCTATGCCTAAGGCCGGCTATGGGGGCAAAGGCCCAAAATTAATGACACTATAAATATTGCTGTAACACACTTAGACAGTTGATAGCAAAGGAGGTTTTGCATTCACAAGAATACTCTGAAGGATATGACATCTGACATTCAAATGTTTCCTATTATGTTATGACCTCAGTTTTTACTGATTTGCCAGTGACTTGAGAGACAAAACACAACTGTATGAGAAAATGACTACAAATATGAGGCAAACATGTGGTCAGCCTGCAAAACTCTGGACAGTTGAAAGGTATGAGCTCAGTATATAACATACAGTTCAACACACACTTCTGTGCCAATTATTTACTATGCACATACCCTATATAGGTCTATTACATTTGTAAGACAAGCATATGTATCATAGTAGCATTCACAAGTGACATATGAATATTTACAACATCCCAGGTAGCTGGCCTGGCAGTGTCACAGTCAGTATTTTACAACAGACACTCCAGTAGTAGTCATATGTGAGCTTGACCTTTGCTGGAGTGACTCAGGGGCCAGAGCTGTGATCTGTGTCACTATAGACAGAGCCAGCAGGGATGGCCATAGATGCTGGACAGCAACATGTCAGCCCAGAGAGTCTTGTTGAGACCTATTGTTTAACTTCCTATTTCCCATTATTGCATCCCCCTACTGCATTCCATTACATTTTGAATTGTTTGACACATTTGTTATAGTAGTGCACAGTTTTCTCAGAGTAATGCAGACATGTAGGTTCCTGCAGTCACAGTCTGTCTTTGCATAGAAAGGTTCAGATCTGTGCTGCATAGGCAGCAGCTTGCCTTTTGTAGGTAATGCTCATGAGCATGTGACGGCCTGTGCACCAATTAGTGTCTCACACTTGCTAATTGCATCCAGAATAGCTGTGTTGTCGTTCTATTACCCAATGACATGGCAACACAGTGCTATAATTAAGTTCTTCATGTGGGCCTTTCCCCTTTTCCTTGCCTGTGAGGAGAGCATTATAGAGGTATGGGAGCTACAGCATCAGAGAGAGTAGGTGGAAATACCTCTTAGAACATGAAATGTGGAGAAAGCCCAACAAAATGGGGGAGAACGTTTCAGAATTAGGGACAAATTGTAAGTGCTGCTGTTATACATTTAGACAATTGTTAGATTAAGAGGGTTTGTATGTCCATACATTTTCTGTATGATTTGAAGTCTGACACTGATATGTATATTACATACCTCTCAACTGTACAAATTTACACAGAATGTCCAGAAGTTTGCCTCTTATGTTTGGTCTGTTCCTCAGACAATTTTTATTTTTGGCAAATCGCTAGGATAATCTGATGATTGAAGTCACTAAATAATGACATCCATTTGTATTTCAGACTTCATATCCTTCCGAAAATTTATGTTAAAACAAACCCTGTCACTCAACTTTTTCAGTTTAAAATACCATTATTTAAAATATGTCCCTATTTTTGGACCTCTGTCCCCCAAGTATGTCAGGCTTTGTCCAGCGGCTGAGAGGTATGGTATATCATTATTTAATGACTTCACTACCAATATCATCCCAGTGATTTAGCAGAATCCCAGAAATGTTATGAGGAAGAGGTCATAAATATGGTCCCAAACCATGAACCTTCTGTGGAAATCTGTACAGTTGAGAGTTATGTGTCTGGCCCTTGTTAACAGACTGTCACGATTGTGTAGCAATGTAGTGTGTAAATGTTTGCTGGGCTGAGTAGGGAGAGGGGCAGATGTGAGTGACAGAGATCCTTTTCTATCTGACTGTGCATGCTGCTACAGTTGCTGGTGGTCAATCAGCTGTATATTTTGTAGGGGCAGACTGAGACATGTCCCTTAACACCTCAAGATTCCAAGTACACTATGACTTAGGACAGTATATAAAGGAGTAGTGTGTGACTGACAATCAGGATATGTTTGTTCAAACAGTTGTTATGCTCTAGAGGTCAGTTGGTTTACTGGTATGTTGCTGTGGCTGTGGTACAAATAGTTGTGGGTAGACAATTTCTCACTGAGGTCTGTTTTTCCCTACAGTAACATCCCTGTAGTGCATGATATATTTGCAAATGCATGAGCAATTCCCCAGAGCTGATTTGGTATAGTGTTGTGTTGGTCTTACTGTAGTTCATAAGGTGCTGTGTGAAATGGTTGGCAGCTCTCAGTGTTTTTTCCTTATGTTACATGACTGCACTCAGACCTCTCAACTGTCCAGATTTTCATAGACTGTCCAAATGTGTGGCTCATATTTTTGATCTGTTCCCCATGACTGTTGTGGATTTCTGACAAATCACTGGGATGATATGAGTATTGAAGTCACTAAATATTGACAATCATCTGTGTTTCATTCTTGAAATCTATCAAAAAAATATATGTTAAGACAAACTGTGATACTCTAGCAACTTTCTAAGCTTATAGAATCCATATTTAAAATATGTCCCTATTTTTTGGCCTTTGTTCCAGCACTATATATATATCTATATATATATATATATATATATATATATATATATATATATATATATATATATATATATATATATATATATATATATAGGTTCCCTTCAGTTGATCGAGTTTCCGAAAGTGGAGACCATATGATCGAGTTTCAGAAAGTCGAACAACTGAAGGGGGGGGGTAATCAAGTGTGTAACTGTTTTGGGTGATGGATTCTGTAGGGGGGAAGCCCTTTGCACTCCTGCAACTTAAATATACTAACTCTGAGATTGCACTACATCGGGGAACAGGGAAATCTCTTGTTCCACAGTGTCTGCTGAAGCGCTGAACAGGAGAATTCCCTTTTCCGCTCTGTAGCACAATCTCGGAGTTAGTATATTTAAGTAGGAGGTGTGGGGTGCCCCCCTGAAAAAACGTGTTTAAATGTGTTTTGTTTTAATTTATTTTTTCATTTCTGATGTTTGAGTTTTGAAATCTCGAACATATGGTCTTGATCATATGTGTTTCGAGATTTCAGAAATTCGATCATCAGACGTGGATATATATGTATGTATATATATATATATATATATATATATATATATATATATTTTTATATACATATATATATTTATATGTATGTATATAACATTACTAATTCCACAGGTTTTCCCCAATGTTGGATGATCATCCTGCATAATATATCTCCTGAAGCATTGCTGATTTGCACTGCTTATATGGAGTAGTGGTAACTGCTGTGACTGGAGTATATAGGGTCCTGGGTTTAAGACTTGCTAGGGATGTGTATTTTTCCCATTATGTTAAATGACTGTAATGCATGATATGTTCGTAAAAGCATTACCAATTTCAGCTGCAGTTATGGCATAGTGGTATGTTGCTCTGACTGTAGTGCATAGGAACCTATCAGGGCTGATTATTTTGTTGCTGGGCAGAACAGAGGCTGATTGAGACAGAGTGATTAAAACAGTTTTAAGCAATTGTAAGCAGGTTTGTGTGGGTTTGCAGGAAGCTAAGGGATTCAAAAGGTGCTTAGACCTGCTTGGCTTAGCTTAGCACTGCTTATTTCCACTTAAACTTGTGCTAATTTCATAAAAAGAAAAGAAAAAAAGGGTGATAGGAAAGTGGTGAAATGGGGGCATGCGGGGGTAAAACATTAGGAAAAGCAGCTAGGGATGTGCAGGAGCTCTACATTTCTTCATAGGTTCATAGGTTCATACTAGGCTATCTGCCCTGGGGCAATTATAAGCCTAGCCTGATTCTGTATGGCTTACGCCACCCCTTGATTTGAGTATACTGTGCCCTTTTTAAGGTTTAGTTTACTGTGCCTCTGTCTAATAGTGACACGGGAGTAATCCCTGGGACAAACCTATGATCCCCCATCCACCTATAGGTTCATAGGTTCAAATCAAACACCTATGTAAGTCTCGAACCCTTGACCTTGCACACACTACACAACATGAAGTACCGTTAAGCCATGGCAGATATGCAGAAACAGCTGTGAATGATGTGAAAAATTTGGAATTTACAGCCTCACACCCACAGGGAGAGGTGTTGGCAACATGCATTTGTAGAATACTTTGAGGGTAAATTGATTAGTTCACTGTACATGGGGGTGAAATGTAGAGCTATGTATGGGGCAATGATTTTTGTTTTGTGAGACAGATGCCCTTTTTTTTAAGGTGAGAGTGGGATGTTGGGGAAGGGCTGTAAGTATGTTTGGGGAGGTAGGTTGGGTAGGATAGGTTGCATTCACAGACAGACAAGACACGCAAGACAACAGACAGGGGCAGTATATGACACAAGAGGGGGGTAAACACCTTGGTTGGGGAGGGTGGTTGGGAATCAGAGGCCCATGAGCCCGCAAATGGATACAGTGGGACTGAGATCCTCGCCCATGGGCAGTCACCACTGTACCTTCACAGCCCCGAAGGTGGCTATGTTGGGGGCTGGACATTAGGGGCAGCCTGGTCCTCAAGGTGCACTAGGGAGCCCTCCATCTGGCTCAGCTGTTCATCCAACTCTGAGTGGATGACGCTGTGCACCATACCCTGGAATCTGCAGCGGGTGATGGGCTCCTCTCTGCGCCTGCATCCAGGGGAGGACAGGCCTCATCCCCTGAGGCGGTTCCGCCCGAGAGTGGTGCAGGACCAGTAGAGGGGGCATTTCCAGGTTGGGTCACAGACAAGCTGTGGCCCAGTGCCATGGCTAGGTGAGACGGGGCAGGTGGATCTGCTGGGATCAGCCTTCCCAAACGTGCTATGGTGTTGAGGTTTTGCAAAACGTATTGGTAAGTCATGAACAAAACATTTCAAAATTTGTTATAACAGCATGCATGGGTATTCCAATTAACCCAGAGCAGTGGAATTCACACAACTGCATAGCAAACACAACACATGCATATAAAGAATAACAGTCAGAATTTTAGCAGCATGCCAGTTAAATGTGTGGCAACAGGCCACCAACAATGGTATTTGAACCAGGTATGTTAATATGTAAAAAATTAATTTTATGAACAATAATAGAACACAAGCTCCAACATCAGATTTTATAACAACATACCCATCGTAGATGAATAATTAATGATGCAGATAAGGGGTGGGGGTAGAGAAAAAAGTCCATTAACAACTGTATAGGCTTCTATTTTTCACAACAGTACTGCTCAATACTCTACAGGTCTGCCCTCATTTTACATCTACCTGTGGCCCATTGCTTCTGTAGCGCATACATAACTGTTAAACTGTCAAGCTGGAATGGTATGGGGCAAAGTGTGAGTACTCTGAGTACATGACAGGAGGGAACTCATATATGTCAGAGTTACATATATGACTAACAAGGTGTAGCCTGCACTGATGTTCTGTGAGTGTGCTACTGGAATTCTTCAACTAGATTCATATCTGTGTCCAAGGTTATTGGCAAGTGATTACTAGCCATGACAGCATGACACTTGATAGACATGTATTGGGAAGAGTGCATGGTGTATGTACCTTTCCTGCTGTCTTTTGCAGGCATGAGTTGGACACTGGAACATCTGGACACAAACTTTATTAGTATACCCATCATACAGCTGCTACAATCATTTCTTTACCTGTAAAATCTGTGGAGAAATTATCTGTTAACAGTACTTGACTATTTGTACACATATTCAGGATTACTTGTCTGTAAATATTCATGCATCTTACTACCACTCCTGGAATCAAATCATCATCTATGTGTGCAAAAATGAACAACATATCTATTTCTCAACACACTGAGCTACTGGGGAACTGCTGTCTCTTGCTTGACTGATTTCTGCCTAATACTCACTTGGTTAGACAGTCTGACCTTGTAATCTAAGTGGAGTGTCACCAAAGACTGTAGTGGCAGTTGGACATACACGCCTGACAGATAGTTATTGTACTGTGTATTAATCCTTTGAAAGCAGGTGTACACATTTAACCCCTAGTTGATGTGAATATGTGTGATCTGTACAGAGTATAGCAGGGTGCTGTGTTGCATACCTTACCCGTATACATTTGGACATCATATATTTGCCGCCCCCACTTATTACACTCTCATACTTGCCTGCATCAGCATACCCACATTCAGGACTACATCGATATGAAATGCAAAGATTAATACAAGGCAATGCTGCAGGGGACACACTGCAGCATTACTAATCAAGGTTCAAATGTTAGTCCAGGACATATTTCATATTTCATTTATATCTTGTTTTACACATTCTATTTCTTTAACAACAAATCAGATTAAACACAACAGTTTGTAGTATAAATCTTTATTTCAGTAGCATGACACAGTGCTTTCTTACAGTTGATATTTTCCATTCAGTACTACTGCATATCCTCTAGATCAATATTGGTCTGACAAACTTTTTATTTATTCAGTACACTCAGAACAAACTGTACCTACTGGTAGTAAACAATGTACTCCTTATTTATTACACTATATACTTCAAGATAAATCTGTACTCTCCAGATTCTTGTCGCAGCCTCACCAATCTTTCAGCATGGGCCTCAAGATTGCTAGCCCCCTCCACTGCAGCTGTAAGGGAAAAAACATTTAGCATACATGTCTATCACATACTCAGGCTAGATTTTGGTACTGATAAGGGTGAGATACTTACTCACTACTTGGGCATCCCCATCTCCAGCTTCTTGGATACATTGGGCCAAGAGTGCCCCCCCTTCCTATGCTTTACGTCAGAATAATGATGCTGCACCTGCTCACCATTTTGGGGGGTTAAAGTAGAACTGGTGAAATCATGTACCAGATGGTCCTAGGTCTCCGTTTTGTACTGTAATTGCTGGTACTGGGTTACCCAAGTTACATAAAAACCAGAGGAGACTCCCGATGTGGCCCATAGTTTTGGGGAGGGGGTGGGTACCTGAATCCCTTTCCATTTATGTTGAAAAGGAGTTAAGAGCTCTAGTGGACTCCCTCATAAAATCCTCCAAAGCTAGTTATGAAAATAAAATTGCCAAAGATTCCAAAGACAACCACAAGGCATTCTATAGTTATATCAAGGATCTAAATGGCAATGCTCAGATCTGCTCTGAGCTACAACAGAATGGCATTAAATATTCTGATCCCAAGGATATTGCCAATATCTTGGCAAATCGATTATGTGCCAACTTCACCCCCCCCTCACCCACTAAAGGGCCCATCTCAATACCAAAAGATTGCCAAATTTCAGTAGTCATGGCCACACAGGTAGAAACCACACTCTCCAAAGCTAAGAATACAGCATTCATGAGACCAGATTACATCCCCGACTGTCTAATACATGAACTACAAAATGAACTGGTACCTCACCTAAGTGTCATGGTTAATCATAGCCTCACCTCAGGCTTTGTCCCCAGTGAGTAGAGCACAGCTACAGTTATCCCACTCCACAAGGGGGGATCCACCTTGGATCCCAGGAACTACCATCCCATCAGTCTGACAAGTCTGAACTACAAGGGCATGGAAAGCATTATCATGGAACTTATAAACAAACACATTGGGCAACCTTCAAACACTGGACCCCACCCAGTTTGGGTTTGTGAAGGGCTTATCTTGTCTCCTGAACCTGATTGACTTCTTTGAATCAGTCTCCAGAGCTGTGGACAAGGGTAAGGTGGTCCACACAGCTTATCTGGACTTTGACAAGGCCTTCTACACCATCCCCCACTCTGGAATCATAGATAAACTTACTAAGCTGGGCATAAATCCCTATGTTACTCAATGGGTTGCCAACTGGCTTACTGACAGAACCCAGACTGTAAAAGTAGCCAACGCCAAATCCAGCTCCAGAAGAGTGACAAGTGGAGTACCTCAGGGTTCAGTCCTGGGACTGCTCTTGTTTGGCATCTTCTTCTCTGAGGTACAGGTCAACACTAAGGGACTCTGGCTAACAAAGATCACAGATGACTGCAAACTGGGAGCCATTATTGAATCTCCAAATGATGTGGATATTCTACAAAAGGGCCTTACAGAAACAGATGCTTGGTGCCAGAGCCATGGGCTGAAGCTTAATACCAAGAAATGTATAGTTATCCCCTTTGGGAAAAACCATGTACCCATGAATTACCACATAGGTGGCAGTACACTAAATACCGAAAGTGTGATGAGAGACTTAGGGACACAGGTGGATAGTGGTCTCACCTTCGATAACCACATCAACACAACAGTCAGGAAATTCTTCTATGTGGCACACCTCATCACTAAGGGATTTTCATCCAGAAAAAAGGAGGTCATTGTCCCACTGTACTCATCCTTCATTAGACCCATTATAGAGTACATAGCCCCATTTGGTATATACCTCACAAGACATCTGCAACAGCTGGAAAGGCCACAGAAATACCTCACTAAAAGAATCACAGGCCTAAAGCAGATGCCCTATGCTGACCATCTAAAAAAAACTCCAGCTATACTCTGTGGCATATCGTCTACTCAGAGGCGATTTCTTCTTAACATACAAGGCCTTGTCAAACCCTGAGATGTTGGACATGCTCCACTTAAAGAAATCCCAATCCCTCAGAGCCACATGCTCTAGGGGTCTAAACCTTGTCATCACAATGAAGAAAATATTCTGGAGGGAGAGGCCCAGAGACTCCCCATACTCTGGAATAGTCTGCCCATGCATGTCAAGCAGAGCACCTCATTGGCCCTCTTCAAAAGAAACCTTGACGATTGGATGGGAGATAGGAAATTCACCCTGGGGATCACATCAGTCGCCCTGCTAGACAGGGGTCCAGGGAAGTAAACATTGTGAGAAGAAATATCCATGGAATTGTTATGGCTAGGCTTGCATCGGCCCTAGGGCCGGTAGCCTAGTACCAACCTATGAACCTATGAACCCATGAGTCTGAGACTATTCTTAAGGATACTAAACAATTTTTACATAATTTGTATGTGTTAATGAAGAAAATGAAAGAAAAAATATGTATTTTATTGCCTTGCATGTACAGTCACTTTTTACATGTATACCCAATGATGTGGGACTTTAATTTCTTATAGACACTTTTGAGGGAATGAAGTAAATTTAGTGACATGAAGATAGATTTGATTTGCCGTTTAATTAACTTGATTCTTGGAAATAATGTGTTCTTTTTTAATGGGACTTATTATTGGCAGAAGCAGCGTGTTGCCATGAGCACACCCTGCATGAATAGTTATGCAAATTTAGTAATATCTCATTGGGAAGATGCATATGTGTTGAGAGGTAATAGGTTTTCACAATATATACAATTTTTCAGGGAATTTGTAGATGACATTTTTCTGTTATGGACAGGACAGGGTGAGGACATGCTAGAGTTCATTGATTACTTACATACCACAACTTTTTTTCTAAGAAAAACATTTGAGTTCTAGGTCTGTTATGGATTTTTTGGATGTATAGGTGTATAGATAAGAGGACCATACTGTTAGTACCAGATTATATAGGAAAGCTTGTTACACCAATACTACATTGAGAAGAGAGAGTATGCATCCTTCAAGGATTTTTACGAATGCGCAAAATGGTCAGGGCATGAGAATATCCTGATTAAATAGCATGGATAGCACTTTTGAATTAAATCTAAATGTTTTAGAACAAGAATTTAGAGATAGGGGTTATAGGAATTTGGAAAAACAGAATATGGTTAAAGATGTTAAGGTACTTAGAAAAGGACATGCATGACTATATTTTTCTAACAATAATATTGTTGCTAATAATGTTGAGTTAACTAATGACACTCCAAGCGTGAATTTTATGATGCATTACACCAGCAATGCAAATATGTTTTGCAATATAATTAAGAAAATTTGGCCTCTTCTGCTATCTGACATAACAATCAGTGGTGTTGTAACAGAACATCCACATTTTGTTTTTAAAAATAAAAAATCATTAAAGAGATTATTGTGTTATGGGAATGGACAGAGTGTAAGGCAAGAGAGAGATAAGGGGAAAACGCCATCTGGAAAATGTAATTTCTGCTCATTTGTAGATAATATGTTTTTTAGGCATCCCATATAATCATATATTTGAATTTAAGATTAGAGCAGATTGCTCTAGCTTAAACGTGGTCTACTTAGCATGCTGTGAAGCCTGTTCATCTTTTTGTATAGGAAAAACAAACAGGATGCTCAAGGAAAGGATTAGAGAGCATATTTTAGCTATAAGAAAGGCAGATTTAAGGAATGCTTTAGCAAGACATACACAAGATGAAGGGGCCTCACACACATATAAATTTAGGGTTTTAGAGTGTTTAAACTGTAGTAAACGTCTCTGGGATATTAAGAATATCACTGACAATGAGAAACAGAATGGATAATTAGATTTCAGGCTGACAGACATCCAGGGTTAAATGGTAAAGTCCCTTTAAAACCATTCCTTAAAGCTCGTAATTTATTCAAATGAAGTTAATACTTGTTACTCATGTGATGTGTTTATACCTTTGATGTATGGGTATATAAGGAGTTTTAATTATGGTTGCTTTTATTGGTCTGAAGAAGTGCTCACTTGGGCATGAAAGTGCTCACTGTATGAATTAAAGGACTGAT
>NC_056728.1:530846232-530878732 GCF_019279795.1 Protopterus annectens | reverse complement strand
TGTTGATGAGCAGTAAATCCATTAGTAATGGGTTAGAGGATGCCGTATATGCCAGACACAGGTCACCTTTTAGCAGCCTGTAGGATACTACGTATACTGACAAGGTTTTGAGCTGGTCCCTATAGGACATGTTGCTTAGACACGAAATAAAAGGCAGGTAAGTAGCAAATGAAAACTAATAAAAACAAAAAGCCACTCTAGGAGCACTGAAAGCTGAAAAAAACTACTGCAGACCATTTTCTATATGCATAACACAGCTTTAATGGTTACACTTTTCATCCAAAGGACTTCATCAGAAAAATACAGAACTATCATCTCACATCTTTTTATATGAAGTGCAGGCATTACCAAAAACAATGAAACAATTATACGATTAAATAATCTAATTAAAATAAGTTCATTTATTAAATCAATAGTATTAAAAGTATTGAAAAACTTTAAAAGGCTCAAATACCAAAAATGCTGGCCATTCCAAAATATTAAACCATACTGACCCTTGTCTTTTGTTTTTAAGAAAACATTTTATATTTATAAGCTGGACAAAGAAACAAAAGACAGCACAAGGGCTGTGGACCACACAAGTATACTTTATTGATTGCTTTCATCTTCCGTTACACGAGACTTCATCAGAATATTTATAACCTCATTCAATCTAGGTTTCTGATCAATTTGTAACTTAATTTGCCACATAGTCTCCTTTATCTCAATGGAGTTATTTTACTCCTACTCTCTTTTATCCACAGGTACATGTTCAAATACAAAAAAAAAAAAATTGAGATGTTTGCACACAGTACTATGTTTATATAAAGCATTGTCAGGATATTTGCTTCTTATGGTGTATTTATGCTCTTTTATCCTTTTTTTTTTGGGGGGGGGGCTCTAGAAGTCATTCCTATATAAAAAGCTACACAGCCATATTAGTATGAGGCAATATTATATAGCTGCTTTCATTAGTGTGCCTGCATATAGTACAAAAAACAAATGTAAAATTACTCTTAGATTTAGCTGAACTAACGGGTCTAACTAAGGTATTCTCATGCTGCAGTAAAGATTTCAAATGACAGTTCTTATAAGCAAATAAAGATTTATCACCAACAGCCTTAAAAAGATCACCATCCCCCCGTAATATACGGATTCACTTTAAAACATTGAAGTACCATAATCTCAAAAGCCAAACATTGAGACCAAAATCTTGAAAGTTCATTATGCTGAAAGTTCACAATGTTGAATTTTAGAATGTTGAATCAGCTGTATAAACATTGTTATGATATGCAAATTGGTTGCTGTGCCTTTAAGATATGCTATGTTGTAGTATAGTAAATAAGAAAGAAACATGACTGAGGTTACATGTGAAATTTTAAGTATCAGAGAGATATATATTAATGTGCAGTGTTTTAGCAGTGAAGTAGTGTTTCTAAGAGAAGGTTGAGGGTAGCTTTTTACAATTTAAACAGGCAGCCATGAAGCACGGAATGGTATGTTTGCTGTTTTGTTCTGTGTAATGCGATCTTGGAGTTAATATATTTAAGTAGCAGGGGGTGTGGGAGGGTGCATGGGGCTTGCCTCCCTGCTTATATTTGGAGAAGTTTAATATAGTTTGTTTTTTATTTGTTTCTGTATGTTGTTGTGGTGGAATTATAGTAAATGTTGGTTTCCTATGTTTTTTCAATGTTATGGGAATCAATGTTTTCATGTTTCAGTGTATTCAACTTTCAGGATTTTGGTCTTGATGTTTTGAATTTCAAGATTATGGTATTTCAATGTTCTAAAGTGACTCCTAATATACAGCTGTTGTTGGTAATCATCTTCCTGATAGCAAAATGATCCACAGACATATCTAGCAAACAGGCTAAACTATTATTATTTCCTTTACAATACTATTGGAAATGTCACTGTGATTATTTGCAGAGTTATATAATATTGGTGCGAAAAAGGAAACTCTTTTGACCCAACCTGTATTGCACTGGCAGCTAATAAAGAATCCTTCTGGACTTTAGCCAGAAATAAAGAGGTGATAAATCGTATCTCCTTGTCAAACAGAGCATCATCAGTCATGAGCCTATAAGCCTATGTAAACTGTCCTCGGGGTATATTATTCTTAACAAATTTAGGATTGCTGTTGTGATGTAAATAACAATTCAAAACAGTTTCTTTTCTAAATATTCTACTGCCAAAGGTCCTTCCAGCAATATCCCATTTGAAGGAAATGTAAAAAAAACAAAATGTACATCTAAATCAACATTTGAAGAAGTGAATTTTAGAAATTCAGGACTATGGTTCAAATCCTGTAAAATTAATCGAAACCTCCTTTTATAATAAACAATAAATTGTCCACATATCACTTAAAAACACAGTTTTATTAAAACTAGTAATAGTGGGAAAATGTCACTCTCCCATCAGCGTAGGACTAAATTTATAAAGGCTGATGCAGCTGCAGAACCCATTGCAGTACCATTTGTCTGTTGATAGTACTTACCTTGAAACAAGAAATAATTATTTTTGAGTAACACCTCTAAAAGAGAACACATAAAATTCACCTTATCTGTAGAAAATTAAGTTTTTGAAGATAAGTATGATCTAATATAATTGAGTCCTATATTGCATGGTATGCTAGTGAAAAGAGAGATAATATCGACAGTAAACCTACCATATCCTTTTCTTCATAAGAAAAGTTATTACTAAATATTATGACGTGTTCTAGGAAATCCCAGGAATCACACAGGTAGGAATTTAATCTGACTACCAAGGGATTTAAAACTCAGTCTACATATAAAGAAATACCCTTGCTTGCACTATTTGGAGTAGGCACAATGAGTCTAAAAGGGGGGTTATTTTCATCATTGTGAATCTTAGGAATGCCAAAGAGAACCCCTATGTCGAGGTTCTCAATGGCCATAAAATTATACGAAGAAAAATCTTTCTACAATTCATTAACATCTTTGATGTAATTATAACTGCAAAGAAATCAGTCTAAGGTAGCTTCGCCATGTTCTTTGACATTAGACAACATTCTTTCAATAGCCTTGACATAATCCTTTTGGTTCATGATCACTAATACCCCCCTTTATTAGTTTTCATGGTTCATAGATCAGTCATTTCTTTAAGTTGGTTAAGTGCCATCCCCTCTTCACCATTTAAATTAAAAAAAAGTTATAATTAGATTTATTAGTCTTCTTCTCTAATAATAATCTTATAGCCTTCTCACAATAATTTTTAAAAACCTGAAGAGTATTGTTAAGTTTATGATTAAAAGTGGATGATTTACAAAAACAATTAACAGTATTAACAACCTGAATTATATAATGTAGATTCAACTTCCAAGTAAAATACGCAAGTTCTAATAAAGTGTTGAAAATGTTAGCTCTCCTAGAAAGAACAAAGTTTAAACCATATGATAATATTTTCTTTGGTGAAACAGTAAAAAGTGTCAGACAAATTAAACAACTTCCAACCAAATAACATTGAGTCCATTAACTTCAAACACTAATCCTTCTTTAGCTAATTTTTGTTTCTCGTTCTGTTCCACAGCAGTAGTACAGATTTCGTCAGCAAAAAAAATGTTTTTTTCTAAATAGTAGGGAAATGACTGCCTTCTTTTTGACGCACTGGATACAGAGGAAGCTCTTAAGGGGTGTCCGCGAACTCACTTTACTCACAAGGTACTGCTGCCCCGACTGGGCGAACATTTATATTTGCTTTCATATTCTCTTGTCTCTCCTCTTTCACCAAATACTCTGAACTTAAAGGGGAAAGTACACCTCTTGAAGAACTCACTCCAACAGCTGAGGTAGTATCAATACATTTAAACACAGATTTAACAAGAAGAAAGGCCTTCTTTAACTCATAGGCTTCCCTATCTCAAAGAATTGTCTTTAGTTTTTGAATAATAACTGTCTTTTCAAACCTCTCCAGTGAAATAAATATATTTTCATATTCAGATCTCAAAGATGGTACAGGTTGAAGCATTTCAAACACCAGCTCATCAATCTTGGTAATATTCTCTTTTAAAGGGCCCATTAGCTTTTTGTTGTTATTGATCAAACTGTGTAGAGAGTCAATCCCTAATTTATTAAAACCTCCACAAGTTCCCAATAAAAAGAATCTTTCTGTGTAATACTATTAGGAAATTTGTAAATTATAAGTCCCTTCTGTACTATGTTAAGTGCGATACATTGTTCAAAGTACATATTCTCAAGAGACAGGGATCGGAACTTCTTCAATAACTTCTCACATAGGGTCAATTTATTAATTAATTCCTGCTTCTCTATCACAGCAGTAGCTTTAAAGCTGGTCTCCCCACAGGGACTGTAACTGGTGCTTAGCACAGACGAAACACTTAAAAACTGTCCATCTGTACAACCTTCCTTATGCTCAATACTAGTAAAAGGAAGAACAGTCTCTTTCTCACCATTTTTCAGTCCCTTTATAGCTCCATTTTTGACCCACTCTCTTTTAGGCATTCAACTTACTCTGCAAGCAAATTGAGGGACTTTGTAAATTATTCAATGCTATTTGAAAACTCATCATATTAAAATCTTGGGTTTCTGGTACAGAATGAATGGTAAGGTCAGGTAGTTGGTTCCTACCTCTAGTAGCCATCAGTGCTGCTAAAACCAACAAACAACAAAAACATGAAATAAAAGGCATAAGTGGCACACTGAAAACTAACAAAAACAAAAAGCCACTCTAGGAGCACTAAAAGCTGAAAAAAACTACTGTAGAACACTTTCTTAAGCATAACACATATTTAATGATTTCACTTTTTGTCTGATGGACTACATCAGAAAAAAAAAACAGAATTATCAACTCAACTTTTTATATAAGGCCAGTCATTACCAAAAACAATGAAACAATTATACAATTATGTAATCCAATTAAAATATGTACATTTATTATAGCAAGAGTATTAAAAGTATTAAAAAACTTTAAAAGACTCAAACACCAGAAATAGTGGCCAATGTTCAGAATGTTTTAATTGTTATACTATTATGATTGGCAGTGCCTTATGATGTTTGTTGAAGTGAAGTATATAACTGAATGTTTTTAACATTGTATCAACACACTGAGGAAGGGTTTTACCCAAAAGCTTTTTGCATTGGTTATTTTTTTTATTAAATTATTTGGTGTTTTGTGAACACATCTTTTTCTTGGACACCTTCCTAATTCTTGTCATATCCCTCTCACTGGAACTTTCATGTCATTTAGCTATTCCACTCCTCTGCATTGATTTAGCTTTCCCAATCCATCCAGTGTTCCATTCAGCCTTCTGGCTGAGATTGACTCAAAAGGCTTGCAGTGGTCCAGGTAAACTACCACATTCCTGAAGTTCACCTGTAACCCAGTATATGGCTTTAATGACAAAATCATCTTGTCATAAACCCACGTAGGTTGACGCCCTGAACATTGGTGTCTTGTAGGAATGCTACTAGCCTTCCCCCTTGAATCTTCTCCATAAATTTCCCAGGCACTCTGGTTAATTTGACAGGCCAGTAACTTCCTCAGAATTTTTCTGTAAACCCTCATTGCATAGCAGTACCACAGTTGTTTTCTTTCATTCCTCTTGCACTTCTGCAGTAGGCAGAGATATGCTGAAAATCACCATCAGAGAATCTGCCAACATGCCACCCACATTTCTGAAGACTCGGGACAGTGCATCTCATCTGGTCCTTGTATTTTAACCTTCAAAAGCTTACCCAGTTCTCTCTCTCTCTCTCCATATATATATATATATATATATATATATATATATATATATATATATATATAAATATGTATATATATTGATGTCTGCCAATGTTTCTTCTCTTTCTGATGTGCCTTTTTCTTAATATGGCATCTTCCCCTTCATTTGAAAAGCATGAAACACAGTACTTATTGAGTACTTTTTTTCCCCAGTCTTCTGTTATCTCTATCCCTCCCTTGCTTATATATATATCTGACCATTTCTGTCTTTCTCTTCTGTCCTTTTTCCTATATATATATAGATATACATATATATATATATATATATATATATATAGTGTTCATTTTTGATTCCATCTACTAAATCCCTTTTTAATTTAAGTTTGCTTCCCTTACCATGTCTGCTGCCTTTTCATTGTCTTCTTGTTCATTAACTCATCACCTCCCCAGACCTCCTATATAATTCTGCACTAGTTTTATGTGTAATAAAAAGAGAGAAAGAGAAAGAGAGAGAGAGGAAGACAGCATCACCACATATGTATTTTAAGGCACTGAGCCAAATGTTTTAGTTTGTGTTGCCTACACAATGACTCCATACAGTACTTTGTGTTCTTTCTGGAGGGAAGGACTAACTATGCAGCTTTGTTGATTAATTTTAGTCAAGCTATCTTTGGACCAGTTACGTGATACACTGTGGATTACTTCTGCTGAAAAAAAGTACTTAATCTTCATATTATCTCATGTAATGATTCAGCCTGCTGTTTATAAAGTTTTATGTTAAGTAAAACAGGAAAGAATATTTATGAGGCACAGTGCAACATAAAATAGAAATATTCATTATGTGGTCTCTTATCTCAGATTGAAATGTACAACATCATGGCAGAAAAAGGCAAATCAGACTACTATAATTATCCTTATCTCTTAAGAATATGATGTGAAAAAATGCTATGTCAGGATACTGCATCCTAAGCAACACAGCATGTGGTATCAGCAATTATGTTAAACTGTGTATCAGTTGGTTTGCAATTATTACAAACTCTAGTTTTAAATAGAAATGTTTAAAGAAAAGAATGCCCTCATGTAATCAGAGTATTACAAAGATAAAGGATATGAATAAGAATATTGAATATTAGCTTTTGTTCTTTATTCACACTGACAATGAATAATGTGAAAGATTATTTTCAACCTAATCAGTTTTAGAAAACTTGAAGGGCAATCTGATAAGATAGCTTTCTACACTGTAGTATAGAGTATACACTAAATAAGTGTTTTAAGCAAACAATGTCAAAAACAATATAACTGAAATATAAATGCCAATTTTATGTGATTCACATTGTGAATGCTAACTCTCAAAATAAGACAATTCACTAAAGATTTGTTTGCTTCTTTGCAACTGAGAGACAAGAAAACCATGTGAATAAACAATCCCTGGGATTCAATAAGCTTTTCTTTCCATGCAGGAACAGTGTAGCCCCTCCTGCACAGACTATGGCCACCAAGCGACCCAGTAATCCGTTCTGATGTGCACAAGCTTGCCTATACTATTCCTGCACGGACACCACTGTGTAATGTTAATTACCTCATTTGCTCATGAAAACCATGCAAATGAAGTGAATTAGTGATTCAGCAAGAAGGCAGTCATCAGTGCAAATATAGTGTTAGGTGCAGAAATGTATTCGGCTACTAGCCAAATACATTTCTGCAAAAATTAAAATGGAGGCATGACAGCTCAAATAAAAGCATGTATTATAATCTTTAGGCATGCCAATGGCCAAATATATGGCTATTGGTATGGAAAAGTGTTACATTTTTCTAAATGATAGGGCAGCAGTGCGCAAACAGGATCATGCCAAAAATAAAAAAAAATGTGAAAACTCAATTCTAAGAGAAATCTGCATTTTGCCATTATAGTCTATGGCATGCAGAATCAAAACAATACCAGGAAACAGTGGTTGTTAAGTGGAAAGGCTCTGGGGTAGTGCAGTAACTACGGACTAAGGCAGTGGGGTATGCAAATGGGGGGGGAATTTACTGACTCAAAAAATATTCTAAGTATCAAACTGCACCTAACCATGTAGGTGTTATAACACAATCATGTAAGCAGGAGGAGAAACAGACATGAAAAGGGGGTATGTCATGCATGGTGTAAGCACATTGAAGCTCCATGACCCCCATATAAGCTTAGCTAAGCACAGCTAAGCAAAGGAGTGTATCTGAGGCTGTATTGACTTATTCCATAAAATGAAGAGCATGTTCATGTCCAGGGAGGGCCATTTCTTAGTGTTTACATTAGCTAAACAGGTATGTGTGGCGCGCATTGGGTGGGCACCTGGTTTGTGCGGCATGCTTCGGGGCTTAAAAGGGGTGGAAATTGGAAGGGAAAAAAAGGAAAATAGCAGAATAAAATCAATCCAGGACAAATTATACAGCTAGCAGATGGAATGCATCATAGTCAGCCAATCATACAGGCAGCATCTACAGCACAACAATAAAAACTATGGAAACACCTTACAGTCTGGATTTTCCCAAAAACTCTGCACCATTGGTGTACACATGTGGGGGAATTTTAACCGAAAAAATGTTAGGAGCTGCCATTGCTTTGATCTATCAGTATGTGTTAGAGGCTGAGGGTAGTGAGTAGGATAATGCTGACAACCGCCACAGACCAAAGAGGAGGAGAAGAGTGTTCAGACCCAGGATAACTTACCAGGGGCTACATGATCTGGACATAGTAGAGTGCTACAGGGTGGACAGAGACATACTTTAGCAAATCATCAAGCTTTGCCAACCTAAACTCAGACCTAGAGCCAACAGAGGGGAACCCACACCAGTGGATACCAAGGTATGTGTATCCTTAAGAATACTAGCCACAGGTACTTTCCAAAGGCCTACTGGGGACATCATGGGGGTCCCACAGGCATCTGCATCCAAGGTACTCCAACAGCTCCTGGATAACATGCTACCACATGCCGGTGAGCACATTTACTTCCCCAACACCCGTGAGGAGAGCACCAGCATTATGCATCTCTTCCACCATGTAGCAGAATACCTGGAGGTACTGGGTGTGATAGACTGCACATACATCTACATCAAAGCACCACCAGGTGAACAGGGTAGGGTCTACATAAACCACAAGGGAATCCCCTCTATCAACTGCCAGGTTGTGTGCAATGCCCAGGGCATTCTCATGAATGTGTGTGCCGGTATCCCTGGAAGCTATCACGACTCCCACATCTGGCATTTATCACAGCTTTACCAGGCATTTGCCAGTGGGGTCATCCCATATGACCATCTGGTAGGGGATGCTGACTATGCACTGGAGCCACGGATGATGACACCCATCAAAAATGCAAAGACCTCCACACAAGAACACCATAATGTGGCACACGCACAAACCAGGATCATTATAGAGTGTGTGTTTGGGATGCTCATGTCATGGTTCTGCTGCCTTGACATATCTGCTGGAGCCTTGCAGTACCCTCCAACCACATGTGCACACATGTTCATAGTATGTGCAATGCAACATAATATGATCCTGAGGAAACAGCTGCAGCAGGAACAGCATTGGGAAGGGTCACACAGCCCACCACCATTGCCAAGGTCCCCACAAGCATATAGGGACTCAGAGGAGGAGGTCCCTGAGCCTGCTGCTGTAGGCAGACAGAGGCATGCCCAGTAAGCTCAGGCCTTGGCAAAGAGGCAGCACATAGCACACACACTGACACTGTAGGGACCCCAGGGACTGACACCTCTCTTTGACTTGCACACACAGTAAAATGGATGACATACTTTACCTGTAACTTACCATGTATAGGCAGTGTACTGTGTGCATCCAACATAGGCAGCCCTCAAGCACCGTCCTCGCAACTGCCACAGGCACAAGGTAAGTCAGTCTTCTTAACAATAAATGAATGGATTAGTATGTTTTGGTAGCATATGTATGGTAATGTTGCATGCATGCAAGGGAATGAGGTGGCCTACTAGGACAGAAGCAGACAACTGACAGCTATGTGGGACACCTGGAAATATCTGCTCAATACTAGCCTCCCCACACTATGTAGTAGTACCTAGGGTGGCAAATCTCACTGCAGTATATGTGTGGGGACAGCTAACTGGTGGGTCATAGGTCACAGGCATGGATGTCAGAGTGGGGGCCCCATACTCTCCCTTACACCCACACAACAAGTCAGCTGTAGAAAACCAGAGAGAAATGTTTGACAAAGGCCCACAAATGGCAGCAATATTGAATTACCCCACTACAGACTCACACAGTGATACCACAGCAGGCCTTGCAGTTGCAGTAAGACTATGAAGGGTAAGAAATCTGAAACTCAAATGTTTGCCATTACAATCTGATCTGTGGTCTTTACTGATATACCTCTAGTCCCCAAGACAGGGCACAAAACCTTATGGTAAATGGAACGAAAATGTAAAGCAAATATTAGCACAGTCTGTGCAAATGTGTACAGTTGACAGGTGTGCCCCCCATATACTCACAGAAATGCAGTAACATGTATGTTTGCAGGGAAATAGCAGCATAGCACACATTGGCAGGGCTGTCCCAATACACATGAAAACATGTTGCCTGTCCACAATATGCAGGAGTCAATGAGCTATGTATATGTGTGGTTAATACTGTCAGGATCTGGCTAGCACATTCTCCTGGCAGTCATCTTGTAGACCCCTAGGTACAGTGCTATACTTGACAGGGCCATGTGCAGATAACTGCAGTGAAAACTAGTATGCATGTCAGTGATATGCATTGCTCTGCCCCTGACATACCTGGAAGTTACAGTGCTATGTGGAATATACAACACATATAATGGACATCTTGAAAGCTGTGCAGCCGAGGTGCTAAAGCTTTTGTGAATATAATGCTTTTTGGTACTGTTGCCAGAGGTTATTTTCGATATTCCTTTTTTCTTATGTTTGCTTTTACATATAATGGAAATGCCTGCACAGTAGAATGCACTCTGTAACCACAAACATAACTCCCAACCTCTGACAGCATGACGTCTGGACAAGGGCAGAAATAAAAGTGGAACAAAGGCACAATGACAGGCATGTGTTATAAATATCACTTTTGCATACTGAGAAAGTTGGTAGGGTGAGAGTTTTGCAGTAGCAGGAATTGTCTGAAGGATATGTAGTCTGAAACAGTAATGTCTGTCATTATTTTGTAACATCACTCTTCAATCATATGTAACTAACTTGCCATAAAAACACAAGTTTATGTAGACAGGGTGAAACCTCTAACCAAATACCTGGGCAACCTGCCAAAACATGTACAGGTTAGAAGTATGGCCACACAAGGATATGATATCTCAGGTTGGAAAGATACCACACAAGCAGGAGATCCCCAGCCACTATATCACCAAGTTGTTGGACTGTTTACAAAGCACATTATCACTCAACTGGCTGTAGCCACACCTCACAAATGGCCTTGTTGGGCAATAATGTACATGGCTGCTCTAATAATATTGGTCTATGCATCATACAACTAGTATTCCTCTGGTAAAGCACTGCGAGGATCTGAGGATGTCTGGCACTAGGTAATGACACAATACATTGCAGTGTCAGACTACAGATATGACAGAAAATGTCTGGTAAACAAACCCTGTACCCCGAGGAAAGTCCTGTGAACTCATGAGAGGTATGGCTGTAGCACAGAAAACCCTGGACTGGAGTAAACCTATCTCCAGAATGGAGTCTCACTCTAACTATAAAAGGTTATACTGGGCATGCTCCTACACTTAGAGAATGACAGGACATGTTGGAACCCACATCGGACTATATGACTGTATTGTGTATATATGTCTGTGCATAACAGACTACTATGTACACCTTAACTGTCCCCACACACACACATATCAGACAGGATTACCGTCAGCTAGCTGTAGGTGGCTCATATGTCATATATCTGTATCTGTTGCATGAGATACACAGACATATATATGGGCAACAGATAACATATGTCAAGCATACACACACATAGATGTGGGGAAGTGAAAGACAGACAGTGATAGAGAGAGAGAGAGAGAGAGGGAGACAGACAGAGTGAGTCACACACATGGATACCCTGAATGGCATACAGTGATGTCCTGCTGTGGACAGTGACATACCAGTTGTATGTGCCAGCCTAAAAAGTGAGCCCCATTATGTAATGGTACAGAGGTTGAATTTATAATATCATATCACCTGCCTCTGTGTGTGTCCATAGGTCTAAATATTAGAACACTGCTCCCACTCAGTACACTTCACATTGCCCTACTTCACAAGATCTGCTGCTGTCATTCACCTTAGAAGTACCATTGGACACCTATCATCCCTATAAGCTCTGTAGTGCATGCAATAACTGCATAACACTATGATACAACTAACTAGATAGGTAGGGGTTATAATCTTAATACTGGCAACTGTGTGTGTGTGTGTGTGTGTGTGTGTGTGTGTGTGTGTGTGTGTGTGTGTGTGTGTGTGTGTGTGTGTGTGTGAGAGAGAGAGAGACAGTTGTGTGTGCGAGAATGAGGGCATATGTGTTTGTTTGTTTGTAGGTGAAACCGTTTTAGGCCATGCCCCACTTTATCAGTCCTGCTGATGTCATTCTCCTTATCAGCACCTTTGGCAATTGTTAGCCCATTAAACTCTGTAGTGCATGCAATAACTGTGTAACATTATAATGCAAATCACTAAACAGGCAGAGGTTCTACTCTCAAATCTGGCAAATGTGTATGTGGGTGTATAAGTATGCGTGTAAGTGTGTATGTTTGTAAGAATAAGTATTTTGATAAGTTTCCTGCCCAGTGCCCTACTTTATCAGTCCTGCTGATGTCATTCCCATTATTAGATCCTCTGGCCAGTTTTCAGCCCATTAAGCTCTGTAGCATGTGCAATAACTGTGTAACATTATAGTACAAATCACTAGATAGACAGAGGTTCTACTTTTGTTTCTGGAAAATGTGTGTGTGTGTGTGTGTGTGTGTGTGTGTGTGTGTGTGTGTGTGTGTGTGTGTGTGTGTGTGTGTGTGTGTTTGTGTGTGTGTGTATAAGTGTGTATGTTTGTACGAAGAAGTATTTTGATACGTTTCCCACCCAGTGTCCTACTTTATCTGTCCTGCTTATGTTATTCCCCTTATCAGCACCTTTGGCCAGTTATCAGCCCACTAAGCTCTGTAGCGCATGTGATAACTGTGTAACACTATAGTACAAATCACTAGATAGGCAGGGTTCTAATCTCAATACCGGCGTGTGTGTGTGTGTGTGTGTGTGTGTGTGTGTGTGTGTGTGTGTGTGTGTGTGTGTGTGTGTGTGTGTGTGTGTGTGTGTGTGTGTGTTATACCATTGTGAGTGGGGTAGCACCCTGTACACTTCCCATTACCCTACTTTACAAGGCCTGCTGATGTCATTCATGCATCTGATAACTGCATAACACTGTAGTAGAAATAACTAGATAGGTAGAGGTTCTAATCTCAGTACTGGTAACTGTGTGTGTGTGCGCAAACACGCGTTTTGGTTGAGAATCATATCATGTGTGGTTTATACCATTTTGAGTTGTTTACCACCCTATACACTTCCCATCACCCTACTATGCAAGGACTGATGATGGCATTCACCTTAGAAGTACCTTGTGACAAACTGAAATCATATAAGCTCTGTGGCGTGTCTGATAATGGCATAACACTATAGTAGAAATAATTAGATAGGTAGGTGTTCTAATCTCAATACTGGCAACTGTGTTTGGGTGAGAATGTTGGTTATACCATTGTGAAGTGTGTACCATCCGTGCCTGTTTACCACCTCCTGATGGCATAATAGGTTCATAGGTTCATTACTTTATATAGCATGTTAATGGCATCTGCCTCACATACAGCATGTTAAACCATTGTACAGGACATACCAGTCATCTGTACAGATGTCTACAGATACAGAATATCTGGATGTTTCTAACTAATATGTGGTCGGTGTCCCCTAACAATGGCCATGTATGTGATATTGTTGTCAAATACGTCACAGTTAGTGTACTGATACACATGCCAGCATCAGATATCATACCTGACTGAAACATCATGCTGATACAATGTCTGTTAACCTATCCCTTGTGTAGGCTTGTAGGAGCAGTATATGACTCCAGTTGTTATTTCTGGTGGGTTATCTCACCATCCATGAAGGCATTCACGACATTATGTGTTGTAAGAGGTAGTGGGTTATGTATCATGTATATAATCTATGTTGGGCATGTTATGTGTATGTAGCACTATAGTACACTAAAGTGGATATATGTAGGTTTACAAATCTGTCTATTGCTAACTGTGCTTGTATTACTGTATGCACATCCTCTCTGTCAGTCTTTAATGTGTGTATGCAAAGAATATACAATTTTGTCTCCTTGTTCCACCCTGTAAATTCAGGAATACATACCACAAGCAAAACACAAATAGCAAGCTTCACCAGGCAGAGTCACAGATTTTTTTCTTTACCACTTTATTTGGTACCTCGGCCTTTCACCTTCAAAGAATAATTACATTCTAGTGTCCCCTTCCTTTATACCCCATTCAATATACACACATATAATTAATCAATTAACTTTTTTAAAAGCATATATATCTTTAATTTCATTGAAATACATTCTTATAAATAACTACATTTGAACTTCTAATATCAGGTTACTATCATGTGCATCATTCTAACTATACATTTTAACACAATTTATTTTTTATATGAATATTAAATGCATTATAATGTCAAATTGCCATCAATATTCAAACCTCTAGGTTGCGAAGTTTTATAATTAATGATACATCTACATTCTAGCCTATCCAATCCATCTTTAAAACTTCCCCCATCTCTAGAAAAAGGTCGTACCAAAACACTATACAACAGACTAGCATTATTCCCCTCATGTGTGGACCAAAACTGCTCAGCTACTGGACTAAACATATTTCTATTTTTAATGTCCTTGAGGTGTTCCAGAATTCTTACCCTCACCTTTCTCTTAGTTTGACCAATGTACCATTTTTCCCTCTCAGATCCACAGCCTATCATATAGACAATACCCTGCGACTTGCATGTGTATCCTTCTTTTGCCTTATATACCCTTTCATTAATCTTTGTTCCATCCAGGTTTTTAACCCTACCACATATACTGAAGTTTCCACATGGCTACATACCTTTCCTTCCCATCTTTTCAGTCTGTATTCTGTCATCCTCACTTAATATTTCCTTCAGGTTATGGTATCTACCATAAGAAAATGTTATATGTTCTGGAAATAAATTTCCTACATTACCATCCTCCTTAACCATATACCAAAAAGTCCTTATTATTTTCTCCATTTCTAAACTAAATGGTGAAAATTTGTAACAAAAAACAAATGTTCCTATTCCTGTTCTTGTTCTACCCTTCTTTGAACATTTTCCCTATCCACAAAATAACTTTTCCTACTCCACCTACTTTTGTCTCTTTCTTTTCCTTCTCCCAAAATAGTTTTTTAGCATCTAGAATAACCCCTTCAGGGTATCCCCTAGATCTTAATCTCAACATTGTATCCTGTAAAACATCTAATTTAAACTTTTCCTCAAAAGTATTCAAAAATATCCACTTCATCTCACCTAAAGGTAATGCTTTCATTAAATGAGGAGGATGCATGCTTCTTGCATGTAAGAAATTATTTGCAGTTGTGACTTTTTTATAAGGCTTGAATTGTATTTGACCTAGTTCCATTGCATACAATTCTATATCTAAATACTTAATATTACTAGAGTTCACCTCATACACAAATTCCAACCCATGACTGGTTCCATTCAGTTCTACCATAAACTCCTCAAATTTCCCCTGATCACCCTTGCAAATAAATATCAAGTCATCGATAAATCTTCCAAAAAATATCACATTTTCAATAAAGTATTTATTCTGATATACAAATTCCTTTTCAAATTCCCCCATGTATATTATGGCATATGAGGGGGCAAATGCCACCCCCATTGCCGTACATTTTTTCTGCAAAAAGAATTTGCTCCCTCATTTAAAATAATTATGAGTTAAGCAAAGCTCAAGCAGAAATATAAAAAAATAAATTGTGTTAAAATGTATGGTTAGAATGATGCACATGATAGTAATCTGAAGAAGTTCAAATGTAGTTATTTATAAGAATGTATTTAAATGAAATTGAAGATGTATATGCTTTTAAAAAGTTAATTGATTAATTATATGTGTGTATATTGAATGGGGTATAAAGGAAGGGAACACTAGAATGTAATTATTCTTTGAAGGTGAAAGGCCGAGGCACCAGATAAAATGGTGAAGAAAAAAATCTGTGACTCTGCCTGGTGAAGCTTGCTATTTGTGTTTTTCTTGGATACATACCACAAACCTGCCATCCACAGTACCATGCATTCCATCACTAACTGCATCAGGGTTGAGTGTATGGGAAAGAAATGGCATGGGCAACAGGTGCTGACATGTGAATCTGTTGTGGTCAAACTAATGGCTAAGCTTGTGAGGGACCTACTAACAGTACTCCAGTAATCTGTTCCATATGTATGAGCCTGTGGTACCACACAATACTGAGGTGACATATCTGAAAACTACCTGTCTGTGACAAGGGGTATGTACGCAAGGTCACACTGTCTGACAACAGTGTCCATTACACACTGTTGCGTGCATGCACACCTGGTAAACATATGTATAATGCTGTACCTTGGCTATGAAACAGTTGGTGTATTTCCACTCTGGCCATACTCCCATGTTAGTAATGTCTGCAGGGCCACAGCCTGCAGACATACAGACACCTAAATGCAGCATGTTAGACTACATTCAGTCAGTGGTACTAACAGCAATAATGCATCTTGGCTCATAAGGAACCTACACCTTTATGTGTACCCATAACAAATGCAAGCAGACAGCACCTTATACAGTATTACATAGCTACACTGTACTATATTCACCCTGTGCATCAGACCCATATTAGCATGTCCTGCATCGATGGCATGGATGACAGGGATGTGGCTCAGGTATCATCATATGCATAGGCTGTGGTGTGGGTTTGTCAGAGGCCAAAGCTGGGTCATACAGTTGACATCCATGTGTGTGTGTGTGTGTGTGTGTGTGTGTGTGTGTGTGTGTGTGTGTGTGTGTGTGTGTGTGTGTGTGTGTGTGTGTGTGTGTGTGCGTGTGCTTGGAGGGGTATCCTATACATGGGCTGTGCAGAGGTGCTGTGTGTGTCTAGAGGTGACCTTTATGTGATATAGATGTGTGTGTGTGTGTGTGTGTGTGTGTGTGTGTGTGTGTGTGTGTGTGTGTGTGTGTGTGTGTGTGTGCACACAGTCATGCCATGTGGCTGCCCAACACAGAGGTATGTTGGTCAGCTGTGGACCGTACATGGCAGGGTGTCCAGTTCACTGTCTCCTGCTATGGACATGTGACCTGGTCCTGTCAGGGGTCTCACTGTCACCACCAGGATCAAGGCTAAATGCAGTACTGCTTCTTGATGGTCACTGCTGTTTGCTGCATCTGTATTCCTGATGGGACCAGGCAAGACCACGTGCCCATGGCCTGCTCCATTGTGATGTGGACAGCAACCCCTTCTGTAATGCTGGGGTCACTGCCACTATGGGAGTGTGATGGTGCATGGCCCCGTAGACTCTCAGCTGATGTTGCTACTGACCTATGTCCACGTGGCTGATGCCCATCTCCCACCACACTCTCTAGCACAGACATGCCATGTTCGGGGATTGTCAAGGTCTCAGCCCCCCATCTATTCATGACCTCAGTATTTTGGCATGTAGCCTCAAAAAGGTTATGTATGTCACTACATAAGTCAGGAATAGTTGCATCCAGCACCCTTAGTATTTGTCTGATGTATTCACTACATGCCTGTGCATCCATGACAGCCCAAAATATGCATCTGGTGACACCTGCTGTCGCACTTGTGACAGTGACTTGATGAGCAGCAGTCCTCCTGCAACCATCACTGTCCATCCGCCTGTATGGGACCTCGCCTGCACTCAGGCTATGGCCAGTGTCTACACTCATACCTGCCATAGTCACCACACTAGCCTGTTCCATCCCACCACCTGCCAACTGTCCATTTGTGGCTGATGGGGATGGGACATGTGTGGGCATTGTTACTGTGTGATGTGGATGACTGTGGGATGCCAACCGATGGCACAGATTCAGCCCCTGACAACACCATCAGTGCCTGACTATGGTCATCATCATTGCCACAGTCTGCAGAGATACTGACATCAGATTCTGAATGGGAGGGACCATGACCCCCATGACCAACTGTGGGGGAAAGACAACATATGTAAATTAATACCTGCACTATACCGTTTTCTGCTACACACACACACACACACACACACACACACACACACACACACACACACACACACACACACACACACACACACACACACACACACACACACACACACACACACACACACACACACGCACACACACACATAAAGGTGAAGTGGCAGACAGGCATTACACAGACCTCACAATAGCCAGCTGGTGAAATTCACAACACAGTGAGACCACTACATACACAGCCTGGACAGGCCTTCAACATCATGTGGTGCAGCCCTTTCCAATTCATGTTACCACTTATATACATCTCTGTGATATGAGAGTAGTGTTAGTAGGTGATGGGTCTTCAAGTAGCACATACTGCACCTATGTACACATAATTGCTGTTCATCTGTATAGCAGAGTGGCAACTCCTACAGAACATACCTCTCAACTGTGCAGAGTGTCACTAAATATCTACATTTGTGGCTCATATTTCTTGTCTGTTCATCATAAATCCTGTGTTTGTTTGACACATTACTGGGATGATATGAGGACTGTTGTCACTAATTAATGACATATTTTGTGTTTCATACTTCAAAACCTGCAGTACATATATGTTGCAACAGAACCAGTTATACTAACAACCTTCTAAGCTTACAGTGGATATTATAAGTGTAGACACCCCTGTTAACATGCCAGGTTTGTCTGATATATAACAAGAGACCACAAAAGTCATGCGATAACATTTCCCACCTTTAGTGTGACCTATAACCTGTGAAATCCAATTGAAGAACAAACACATCGGTTAGGGCTAACATATAGAAGTTGAATCCATACAATAGGCTGGTTGCTTGACTGTGCACACCCTTAAACTAATACTTTGTTAAAGCATCTTTTGATTTCATAATGGCAGTCAGTCCTCTTGGGAAGGTGTGTATCAGCATGGCACATCTCGACTTAGCAATATTTGTACACTGTCTCTTGCAGCAGCCCTCCAACTCTGTCAGGTTGCGAGGGCTTCTCTTCTACACAGGCTTCTTTAGGGCACCCCACATATTTTCTATTGGATGTATGTGTGGACTGTGACTTGGCCATTCCAAAACATTGATTATCTTCTGATGAAGGCATTCTTTTTTGGATTATGATGTATGATATGGGTCATTGATGTTTGGAAAGGTGTAGGTCCCTTCCATCCACAGCTTTCTAGCAGACACAAGAAGATTTTGGGCCAAAAGTGACTGCTATTTTGAACTGTTCCTATCCCCTCCACCTTGGTTAAAGGCCCACTTCCAGCTTTTGAACAGCAACCCCAAAACAGGACACTGCCATCACCATGCTTCACCATGGGGATGGTGTACTTTTGCTGATGCAAAGTATTGTTATTGTGCCAAACAAATCTTTTGGTATTGTGGCCATAAAATGCAACTTTGGTCTCATTACACCATAACACATTCCCAACATTCTTTTGGGAGACCTGATGTATTTTTCTTGAGAAATTCACCAGAACTGGATGTTGTTCTGTCTGTGAAAAGGCTTACATATTCCAACCCTACCCTATAAGCCAGATATGCGGAGAATATGGGAGATTGTTGTCACATGCAGTACACAAAAGGTACTTGGCAGAGATTCCTGTAACTCCTGTAGTGTTGCTTTAGGTCTCCTGGCAGCCTCCCTGACCAGTTTGGGTCTTGTCTTTTCCACACATTTGGAGGGATGTCCAGTTCTTTACAAAGTCACTGCTGCCCCATACTTCCACCACCATTTTATGACCATCTTCACTGTGTTCCATGGTATATGCAATGCTGTGGAAATGTGTGTGTACCCTTCTCTGTGCTGATACCTTTCACAAATGAGATCCCTTTGCTGCTTCGTAAGCTGTATGCAAACTATGACTGTTGCTGTAGCAGGCAATTGAGTAAATTTAGGATAATCCTGGTAAGACAGATGCCCATTATTTGCTGTTAATCAAAGAGTCACTGTAATTGATGGGAGGTGTGTACCCAAGAAGACGTAATGCTGTAATAATAACGAAAGCTGCTTCAACACAGTATTATCTTCAGCCTGTGCACACGTATGTATCTAGCATCTTGTAAGTTTTTTATGTGTCATAATTGTTACCCTAGCAGATTTGTTTGATTAACAATTGAATTGTACAGGTTACAGGTCACATAAAAAGTTGGAAGGGTTCAGAAATATTTTATTGTGCTCTCATTTTTTGTATATCACAAATACCTGGCATTCTAACAGGTGTGTGTACACCATTTATATGCACTGTATAACACTAATTTATAAAATATGTCCCTAGTTTTGGGCCTTCATCCCACCATTTTGTCAGTCTTCGTCCAGATTTCTTGCAATGACAGGTTCTGAGGTATGCTACAGATATGCAACATCTCCTGCATATAGGACCCTGTGATAACCACTGTGATGCAATGCAGTTAACCCCACCACAAGTGAACATGCAGATATTGCAAAATAGCTGAGAGTAACAGTTGCCTGCATAGTCACATGCATGGCATTAACATGACTGGGGTACTGGTGAGCCACAACAGTAAAATCCCATACTCACCGGCTTTAGGCTGCTAGCTCACATCCAGACCAGAGGAACCTATGTAGTTGTGGGGGAGAGGTATTGTCAGCAGACTCACATTTGGCATTGGTACAAGATGAATGCTACGTTTCTGCACAGGTACAGTACAAGCTATGATAGTACACAATTTGCTGTCCCTCACCATAGATGTGCACTTGTGTGCATTACTAAACCACACCCAAAAATGCAGTTTGAACTGACATATGCATCTAGATACTCTATGGAAGAGAGTATGACTGATACATGATCAAATTGATGTGCACTGTGCCCTTACCTGGATGCTCCTCGCCTGTTGCCTGGGTGCCACCCACTTCTATGACTTGTGTTTCGTGTGTTGGCTGTTGTGCGGGGACTGCCCCAAGGTTGGCAAGGAGCTCCTCTGTTGCTGTAAGTGGCACCTGTGTGGCTGGATCCCTGCCTGTAGCAGTGTGGTCCCTGGCCATGGCAGCAGCCCTTTGCCAGGCACAACATTGCAGGTCAATTGCCCTATGCCTGACCTGATCATATGTACAGTCATGTTGGCCAAAGGTGTTAACTCTGTGGACAAGGTCATCCCACAGGACAGTCTGCTCCTGCAGATTTTGTCGGCTATGGCTGAACACCACAGCATGGTGCTGGATTATTGCATCAATGATAGTTGCTGTCTCATCTGCAGTATATGCTGGCTGATGCTGCATGCCACCTGGAAGACATAAACAAGGAAACACATCACAGGAGCTCAGACATTTCCAGGAGTTATTTATAGAGCCAGCACATCAATATTGCCTATCATTAGCCATCACTTACAACCACATCATACCCCTGTCATCTATTGGCACAGTATGAACCTGTATTGCACTCCTGGTCCTGATGTGTTCTGTTCTCCCCAATGAAGGCCAGTACATTTCATAAACCACCATTCATCATTCACATTTGTGTAGAGGGATGGCAGTGGCCATCTTCTTTGCAGATGGGATGACAATGGTGCACAGGCTTTGCTTACATACACTGTGTAATGGAGATGGAAGTATATGCTTGAGCTATAGTGCTTGTGTATGTGGTGTGATTGACCACCATTACAGGGTGGGTTGGGTTGCTGCCTCTGAGATTGCAGACATATATGAAGATGGTCTTGTGATTGCCCTTGGTGGATGTGTCCAATTTGTACTCATAGTTAGCCTTGCAGTAATCCACCTGTGACCTTATATGTTCTTTCAGACAAAAGTTGACTTGCTGCCAAGTTGGTGCCTTTTCCTTCTTTGTCCTGTATAGCCAATATAGCAACCAACTATGTAGTTTGTGTATTGCTGCTATCCTGCAAAGGGGATTACTCTACTTTGGTGGATACATGATTTACAGGTAAGGTATTGCTGAGTCCATACAGCTATGTAGGTGGTCATATAACTGTTTGTAGTAGGCATGGACACAAGGTCATAACACATATGGGCACCTCTCCAATTTCAACCCTGATAATCATGCTTATTCTAGTACCCATGTCTGTGTCAAGGCAATGCAACAACCAGTAGCTGCAGAAATCTAACTCTGTTTGATGCACAGAATATAAGATTACACATGTATACAACATGTACAGCTTATTTACCTGATGTTTTGCATCCCGTGTCTGTTGTTATTAGGCAGCCAGGTACACCTACACATACATACATGTGCACAGGTAATACTTGATATACATTCCTGTTCTATGTCAGTATGGCACACTATATTTACACTATTGCTGCTCAGTCATTCCTGTCAACCTGGAAGGACACCAAACCATACATGGGGGTGGTGGGCCAAAATTAGTGACACTTTCTTAATATTGCTGTAACATACTTAAGTCATTTGACAGCACAGTAGCCTTTGCATTCACAGACATACCCTGGATGATGTCTGATGCTCATATGGCAGGAGGAGAAAGGCTAGGAGTGTGGTAGAGAGGGTAGGAAATTTTATTGTTGGTGGAATGACTGGTATAGGGACAGAGCTAGCTTATATGATGGACAGAAGGAAGGTTGATACATTGTGTGTTCAAGGCACCAGTTGGAAGTGGGGTAAGGCTAGGTGTATCGGAGTCAGGTCCAATTTCTTCTATCATGGTATGGATGGGAGTAGAAATGGTGTAGGGGGTATCCTGAAGGAACAGTATACCAAGAGTGTTTTTTGAGGTGAAAAGAGTGTCGGATAGAGTGATGTTTATGAAGCTGGAAATTGATGGTGTAATGATGACTGTTATTATTGCATATGCTGCTCAAGTTGGGTGTGTGATGGATGAGACAGAAAAACTTTGAAGTGAGTTGGATGAAGTGGTTATGAGTGTTCCCAAGGGTGAGAGAGTGGCAGTTGGAGAATACTTCAATGGGCCTGTTGGTGAAGGGAACAGCGGGGATGCGGATGTAATGGGTAGGTATGGTATTAAGCAAAGGAATGCAGAAGGTGAGATGGTAGTGGATTTTGCAAAAAGGATGGACGTGGCTGTGGTGAATATGTATTTTAACAAGACAGAGGAGCATAGGGTGGCATACAAGTGTGGAGGAAGATGCACACAGGTGGATTATATTATATGCAGGAAGGCCAGTTTGAAGGAGCTTGGAAACTGTAAAGTGGTGACAGGAGAAAGTGTAGTTAGGCAGCATGGAATGTTGGTCTGTGGGATGACATTGGTGATCAAGAAGAGGAGGAGGAGTGTGAGGGCAGCACCAAGGATCAAATGGTGGAAAATGAATAAGGGTGATTGTGAGGATGAGTTCAGGGAATACTTAAGACAGGCAGTGGGTGGCAGTGAAGAGTCACCGAATATCTGAGTAACTACAGCAGAGCTAGTAAGGGAGATGACTAGAAAAGTGCTTGTGTGACATCTGGACAGAGGAAGGATGACAAGGAGACCTGGTGATGGAATGAGGAAGTACAGGGAGTATACAAAGAAAGAGGTTGACGAAGAAGTGGGATTGTCAGAGAGATAAAGAAAGTAGACAGGAGTATAAGGAGATGAGGTGCATGGCAAAGAGAGAGGTGGCAAAGGCTAAGGATGAGGAGTATGAAGGGTTGTATGAAAGGCTGGACACTAAGGATGGAGAAAGAACCTGTACTAATTGGATAGACAGAGGGACCAAGATAGGAAGGATGTGCAACAGATAAGGATGATAAAGGATAATGAGGGAAACATATTCACAAGCTAGGAGAGTGTGTTGAGCAGATGGAAAGAGTACTTTGAGGGGCTGTTGAATGAAGAGAATGCTAGAGAGAGATGGCTGTATGATGTGGGCATGGTCAATCAGGAAGTGCAACAGATTAGCAAGGAACAAGTAAGGATAGGTAGGAAGAGGATTAAGAATGGAAAGGCTGCTGTTCCAGATGACATACCTGTGGAAGCATGGAGGTGTTTATGAGAAATGACAGTGGAGATTTTAACCAGATTGTTTAATGAAATCTTGGAAAGTGAGAGGATGTGTGGGGAGTGGAGAACACATGCTTGGGTACCGATTATAAGAACAAGGGTGATGTGCAAAACTGTAGTAAATACAGAGGGATAACACTGATCATTCACAACATGAAGTTATGGGAAAGAGTTGTGAAAGCTAAGTTACGAAGGGAGATGATGGTTAATGATCAGCAGAATGGTTTAATGCCAGGAAAGAGCACTACAGATGTGATGTTTGCTCTGAGATTGTTGATGGAGAAGTACAGAGAAGGTGGGTAGGAGTTATGTTGTGTTTTTGTGGACTTGGAGAAAACATATGACAGAGTGCCTAGAGAGGAGTTGTGGTACTGTATGAGGAAATCAGAAGTGGGGGGGAATCTGTAAGAGTGCTACAGGATATGTACAAGGGTAGTGTGACAGAGGTGAGTTTTGAGGTGGAAGTGACAGATGCGTTTATGGTGGAGGTGGGGTTAGATCAGGGATCAGCCCTTTCTTATTTGCAGTGGTGATGGACAGGTTGCCAAACAAGATCAGACAGGAGTCCCCATTGACTGCAATGTTTACAGATGACATTGTGGTCTGTAGTGAGAGTAGGGGACAGGTTGAAGAGACCCTGAAGAGGTGGAGATATGCTCTAGAGAGGGGAGGAATGAAGGTCAGCAGGACCAAGACAGAATATATGTGTGTGAATGGGAGGGAGGATAGAGGAATTGTGAGGATGCAGGGAGTAGAGTTTGCAAAGGTGGGTAGGTGTAAATACTTGGAATTAACAGTTTAGAGTAATGACAAATGTGGGGTTGAGGTGAAGAAGAGAGTACAGGTAGGATGGGGATGGTGGATAAGAGTGTCAGGAGAGATTTGTGACAGACGAGTACCATTAAGAGTTAGAAGGAAGGTCTACAAGAGGGTAGCGAGACCAGATATGTTATATGGTTTGTAGGCAGTGGCACTGACAAAAAGGCAGGAGTCAGAGCTGGACCTGGCAGAGTTAAAGATGTTAAGATTGCACTGGGTGTGATGAGGGTGGACAGGATTAGGAATATGTATATTAGAGGGTCAGCCCAGGTTGGATGGTTTGGAGACAAAGCCAGAGAGTAGTGGGATTATGTTGGTTTGGACATGTGCTAAGGATGGATGCTAAGTATATTGGGAAAAGGATGGTTAAGATGAAGCTGCTAGGTAAGAGGAAAAGAGGAAGGTCTAAGATAAGGTTTCTGGATGTGGTGATAGAGGACATGCAGGTAGTTGGTGTGACAAAGCAAAATGCAGAGGACAGGAAGAAATGGAGACAGATGATCCACTGTGGTGACCCCTAACAGGAACAGCAAAAAGAAAGAGAAGGAGATGTAATGTCAATCTTCGCAGGTTGTCAATAATTTGCCAGACATAATGCATCTCTATGAGTAAATGACTACAAATATGAGGCACACATATGGTCATTGTGCATAACACCAGACAGATGAATGGTATGAGCTCAATATATAACATGCAGTTCAACACACACATCTGCAACAGTAGTTTACTATGCAAATACCCTGTATAGGTCTCTCACATTTCTGAAACAAACATGTATATCATAGCTGTATTCACAATTAACATATACATATCTATGACATCCCAGCAGCTGGCCTAGCTGTGTCACAGTCAGTATTGTTCAACACACACTACAGTAGTAGTCATATGTGAGCCATCCTTTCCTGGGGTGACTCAGGGGCTTGAGCTGTGATTTATGTCACTGCAGACAGACCCAGTTGCTATGGCCATATGTTCTGATCAGCAATATATCAGTACAGCAAGTCTTGCTGAGACATATTTGTTGAACTTCATATTTCTCATTAAATACCCCCCTACTGCATTCCATTACGTGCTTACTTCTATGACATACCTTTTTTCCAAGTATGGTTGATTTGATTCCAATTTGTGTTGGTTGTTTTTTTTGTCTGTCTGTCTGTCTGTCTCCAAGATGTAGGGTATGCATCTGTTTTGCATAGGCAGCAGCTTGCCTTTTGCAGCTGATGGCCTATGCACCAGTTGGTGTCCCCACTTGCAAAATGCATGCAGGACAGCTGAGTTGTTATTCCTACAGCCAATGCCATGGCAACACACTCCTATAATTGATTAATTCATGTGGGCATTGCCCTTTTCCTTGCCTGTGAGAGGGCTTCATGGAGGTGTGTGAACAACAACATCACAGAGGGTAATTAGAAATACCTCTTACTAATGAAAACTGTGGAGACAACCCAACAAACTGGGAGAGAATGTTCCAGACATAGGGACAGAATGTAATTATTGCTGTTATACAGTTGAATGAATGCTAGTTTAACAGGGTTTGTGTGGACATGACTTTTCTGCATGATTTCAAGTCTGACAGTGTTATGTGGTTCACATAACACTCAACTGTATCCACAGAATGGCCAGAGTTTGGACTCTCATGTTTGATGTGTTCCTCAGACATTTTTTTTCTTTGTAAAATCAGTAGCATACTCTGGGGATTGCAGTCATTAAATGGTATCATCCATTTGTGTTTCTGACTTCATATCCCTCAGATAAGATATGTTACAAGAAAACTGTTACACCAGCAATTGCCACACTTTATAACAGCAATATTTCACATATGTCCCTGTTTTTGGGCCTCTGTCTCCCAAGTATGTCAGGCTTTGACCAGATGTCATGCAGTAAGCGGTTGATAGGTATGGTATATCATTATTTAGTGCCTTCATTCCTGATACCATCCCAGTTATGTATCAGAATGCCAAATGTTATGTGGAAAAGGCCTTATATATGAAGACAAACCCTAGACATTCTGTGGGACTCTGTACAGTTGAGAAGTCTGTGTATTTCTGGCAATTGTTGACAGACTGTCAGGATTGTATAGCAGTGTAGTGTGCAAATGTTATTTGGCCTATGTAGAGAGGGGGATAGATGTAAGTGTTATGGCTCCTTTTCTATCTGACTGTGCATGCTGCTCCAGTTTCTGGTGGTCTATTGGCTGTATATGTTTGTAGGGGCAGACGGAGACATGTCACATACCATGGTTAGGCATCATACTACACTATGAATTGGGACAGTATATGTAGGGGTAGTGTGTGAGTGGTAAACATGATGAGATGTTTTTGTTCACACAGTCCTTATCCTCTGCTGTTCATTTGGCTTACCGGTATATCACTGTGTGGTGAAATTGATTGTGGGTATGCACTTTCACACTCGTGTCTATTTTTCAGTGCTGTTACATCCCTGTAGTGCCCAATATATTTCCAAATACATGTGTAATTCCCCATACTGGATTTGGGTTAGTGTTGTGTCAGTCTGACTATAGTTTGAACGGTGCCTGGTGACATGCTTAGCAGCTGAGTGTAGTTTCCCTAATGTGATGTTATGTGCAGATATTTGTAAGATGTACTGTTGCTTGGCCTCCATAAGTGTTGTGTATTTCTGATGCATCAGTGGGGTGATGTAAGGATTTAAGTCATTAACTAGTGAGAAGTAATTGATTGTTGGTCTTGTGCTATTTCAGTCAATATATGTTAGGACAGTCAGGAATGTGTTACTGCACCAACTGTGTCAGCTAATCTACTAAAGTATTTCAGATATATCCCTATTTTCATGGCTTTCTTCCCCCACTTTGTCAGGCTTTTTCCATATTCGTTGCACTAAGGGGTTCTAAGCATATCTCTCAACTGGCCAGAATGTTTCAGAATGTCCAGGTTTATTGCTCATATTTCTGGTTTGTTCCACAGATTCATTATTTTGATTTCCCTGGGAAATCACTGTGATAATCCGAGGATTTCTGTCAGTAAATGATGACATACATTTCAGTTTCAGAACTCACATCCTTCAGAGCATGTATGCTGGAACAAACCCTGTCACTCTAGCAACATTCTACATTTATAAGAGCACTATTTAAAATATGCCCCTAATTTTGGCCCGTTGCCCCCCCCCATTTTGACAGACTCCACTGCGGCGCAGTGGTGCAGCGGTTAATGCTGTTGTCTCACAGCAAGAGCTTCTCCAGTTCGATTATTGGCTGGGGTGCCTTCTGTGTGGAGTTTGCATGTTCTCCCTGCATTCACATGGGTTTCCTCCCACATTCTAAAGACATGCTTCTGGAGTGTTTCTCCCCAGGCCTCTGCTGAAAATAAGATCTGTGGAACCTAGTCAGACTTTCCCGGTCAACAAATGTTAAATAAAGAGTATATATATATATATATTTCTTTTTTTTACTATATATATATATATATATATATATATATATATATATATATATATATATATATATAAATATATATATATATATATATATATATAATATATGTGTGATATATATATATATATATATATATATTATATATATATATATACTATATATATTTTATATATATATATATATATATATATATATATATATATATATGTATATATATACATATATATATAGTATATATATATAGTTGTTATTTATATATAATGATAGCTTATGTTCATCATATATAAAGCATATATAATATATTCATATATAATATATATATATATTTCATATATCATATATGACATAATCACATTGATCTGTGTGTGTGAATGTTACTTATATATATGTATATATCCATTTACTATTATAACTCAAGTCATTCTGTTGAAGCTGATCTCCATTCTTAAGTGAGTGACAATGTTGAATTCTGGAAATACATCTAAATTAACTCCAAACAGGCTTTAAATGGTTCAAGATATGGAGATTTTACTGCAATGTGGATTACATTTACAGCATTTGACCCTATGAAATTTATAAACATGCTAATGTGAAATAAACCATTATCTCTATATATTAATATATTTTCCATATATATCATCATACATATATACATGTTATGTATATATATTTATATATATATATATATATATATATATATATTGATATAATATATATATATATATATATATATATGTATATATATATATATGTATATATATATATGTATATATGTGTATATATATATATATATATATATATATATATATATATATATATATAAAACCTGACTGATTCTACAGAATCTTCTCCCTAATGTTGAATGGCTCTATTGCATGATATGTCTGAAAAACCATCAGACATCCCTACAGCTCAAATGGTGTAGTGGTACATTGCTGTGTATAGGGTCCTGTGTTCGAGACTTGTTAGGGCTGATTGTTTTATTGCTAGGCAGAACAGTGGCTGATGGAGACAGAGTGATTAAAGCAGTTTTAAGTGTCTTTAAGTGAGTTTGCACAGGTTTGCATGATGCTAAGCAATGCTAACATATGGGTAACTATATACATGATGGAGTCACTTAGCATCACGCAAATATGCTTACTCCTGCTTACTCTTGCTTACACCTGCACTAATTTCTTTAAAAGAAAAGAAAAAGGGGTGATAGAAAAGTGGTGAAAAAGTGGCACGCAGAGGGAAACACAATATAACAGATAGCTAGGAATGTATAGGATGGGTGTAGGAAAGGTCCATAGCTGTCCATTTCTTATACAGCAACATCTGTGCATTTGTACAGAATGTGGAGGTGAATTTGGACGCTGAAACCCCAGAGAAAGGGGTGTGGACAACAGAAATGTGTCAAACCAATTGTACCAGATTACATGTGTCTACTGGACACGTGTGAAATGGAGAGCAATGTATGGGGTGATATATATATATATATATATATATATATATATATATATATATATATATATATATATATATATTGGTTTTTTTGGAACTGATGCCATTTTCTTTTTTTTTAAGGTGAGAGTGGAAATTTGGGGAAGAATTGTAGGTACATCTGGTTAGGTAGGTTGGGTAGGGAGACAGATAAGACAGACAAGACAGCAGACAGGGGTGGTATATGACACATGAGGGGGGGTAAACACATTTGACGGGCAGGGCGGTTGGGAATCTAAAGCCCATGAACCCCCATATGGTTACAGTGGGACTGAGATCCCCACCCATGGGCAGTCACCACTGCACCTTCACAGCTGCAAAGGTAGTTGTGCTGGGGGCTGGACAGGAGGGCCGGCCTACCCCTTGAGGTGTGCCAGGCACCCCTCAATCTGATACAGCTTTTCTCCAAACTTAGATTGAAGTGTGCTGCACACCAAACCCCGGATCTGACTGCGGGTGACAGCCTCCTGCAGTTCCACCCGAAGGTGGTGCAGGACCAGCAGACAAGGGAGATCTGGGTTTGGTTGCAGACATGCTGGGGCCTGGTGCTATGACCTGATGAGGGGAGACAGGTGGATCCTCTGCAATATGTCTTCCCAAACATGCTATGGTATTGAGATTTTACAAAATATGCTGGTTAGTCATGAACAATACATATCAGGATTCATTATAACAGCATGCATGGGTGTTCCAATTAACCCCATAAAACAGATTTGAAACAGCTGCATTGCAAATAGAACACATGCATAAATGGAATAACAGTATGCATCATAACAGCATGCCAGTAACATTGATGGCAACAGGCCACCGACAATGGTATTTGAACAAGATATGTTAACATGCAAGCAATCAAACATATTAACAACAATATAACACAAGTCGCAGCATTAAGGTTGGAGCACACCATACCCATAGTATATGAGTAATAATTATTGATGCAGATGAGTGGTGGGTGGGAGACAGAAAATCCATTAACAACTGTTTATGCTTCTATTTTCCAGAACAGTACTGCTCAATACTCTATGGGTCTGCCCTCACTTTACATCTACATATGGCCATAGCTTCTGTAGTAAAAACATACCTATTAAACTGTCAGCCTGGAATGGTATAAGGCAAACTGTGAAAACTCTGGGTAGATGACTAGAGGGGACTCGTACATGTCAGGGTTACATATCTGGCACAGGACGGGTACCCTGAACTGCTGTTATGTGAGCATGCTACTGGCATATGTCAATTGGTTTCCTTTATGTGTCCAGGATTATTTGCAGCAGTGACCACTAGCCATGACAGTATGTTACTTAAGTCACATGTATCTTTAACATACCTCTCAACCTCTTAGAGCATGACATCTGGACAAAGCCATACATAAGAGTAGGACAAAGGCCCAAAAATATGGACAATTTTTAAATATTGCTCTTACAAATTTAGAAAGTTGATAAAATAACAGGTTTTGCATTTGCATGGTTTTTCTGATGGACATGACATCTGACACTTGTATGTCTATCATTATTTTCTAACTTCAGTCTATAATGGTTTGCCACTGATTTGCCATGACGCCACTACTTTACGTAAAATGGACCAAAATTCTGAGACAAATATTTGAACATTCAGTGAATATCTGTACAGTTCAGAGGTATGATTCAGGAAGAGTGCATATTGTATTTACCTACCCTGCTGTCATTTACAAGCATGTTGTGGGACAATTGAACAGTTCTACACAGTTTATTAGTATACCATTCATACAGCTACTGGCATTATTTACTTACCTGTAAAACCTGTGGGGAAATTATCTGTTAACACTACCTGACTGCATTTACATTTATTCCTGATTCCTTGTGTTTAGATATGCACACATCTTAATACCACTCACAGGATTCGAACCATGTCTGGGTGTGCAGAATTAACAACTAACCCATTTCTCATCATACTGGGCTACTGGGGAAATGCTGTGTTTCAACTCACTGGTTTCTTCCAAATAGTCTCTTGATTAGACAGTCTGAACTTTTAATCCTGTGATGCATGCATGCATGCATGACAGATAGTTATTGTACTGTGCATTACTCCTTTAGATTACTACAACCTAGAAAGAAAGGTTACAAAAAGGCAATGCTACATGGTACACACATTGATACTTTACATATTACTATTCAGGGTTCTGAGCTTAGTGCAGTATATATTTCACATTTAATTTTATATCTTGTTTTTACTGCTACACAATCTATGGTTTCTCCTTACAGCTTGTTTACAGAGGAATTGGGATTTCTTTAGATGTAGCATTTCTAACACAGCTGGGTCAGACATGGCTTTGTAAGTCAAGCAGAGATCACCTCTACGTAGGCAATATGAGACAGAGAATAATTAGAGTTTTTGAGTCTGTCCATATAGGACAAGTGTTTAAGGCCTAGGATCTTCTTTGTGAGGTACTTTTGCAGCCTCTGCAGTTGTTGCAAGTGTCTAGTGAGGTACATGCCAAATGGGGCATTGCACTCGATAATTGATCAAATGAGGGAAGAGTAAAGGGAGACAATGACCTCTTTCTTCCTGCACGCAAAATCCTTAGTAAAGAGATATGCCACATAGAAGGACTTTCTGACCACAGTGGGAATGTGGTGGTCAAAAGAGAGGTTGCTGTCAACCTGTGTTCCCAGATCTCTTAAAACGCCTTCTGTGATCAGTGTACTACTATCAATGTGGTAATTCACGAGAAGTGTTTTTTTCCCCAAGGGGATGATGGCACAGTTTTTGGCATTGAGCTTAAGGCCATTGTTCTGATACCAGTCGTTGGTCTCAGTGAGGCCTTTCTGTAGGATGTCAACATCACTTGAGGAGTTAATAATGGCTCCCAACTTGCAATCCCCC
>NC_056728.1:530704311-530845732 GCF_019279795.1 Protopterus annectens | reverse complement strand
CAGGGTCAAGATAGGGGCGAGATTTGTACTTCGACAATGTCGGATTCGACATTGTCAGCATTTGACCCTTGCCATTCGCTGTAGTGGTGTCGACAACATAAGCATCGGAATTGTGATAATAATAATAATATAATAAAATATATCTCTATATATTATGTATATATTTTTCCATATATATTCATCTCCATACATATATACATGTGTATATTGTGGTCTGTAGTGAGAGTAGGGGACAGGTTGAAGAGACCCTGAAGAGGTGGAGATATGCTCTAGAGAGGGGAGGAATGAAGGTCAGCAGGACCAAGACAGAATATATGTGTGTGAATAGGAGGGAGGATAGAGGAATGGTGAGGATGCAGGGAGTAGAGTTTGCAAAGGTGGGTAGGTGTAAATACTTGGAATTAACAGTTTAGAGTAATGACAAATGTGGGGTTGAGGTGAAGAAGAGAGTACAGGTAGGATGGGGATGGTGGATAAGAGTGTCAGGAGAGATTTGTGACAGACGAGTACCATTAAGAGTTAGAAGGAAGGTCTACAAGAGGGTAGCGAGACCAGATATGTTATATGGTTTGTAGGCAGTGGCACTGACAAAAAGGCAGGAGTCAGAGCTGGACCTGGCAGAGTTAAAGATGTTAAGATTGCACTGGGTGTGATGAGGGTGGACAGGATTAGGAATATGTATATTAGAGGGTCAGCCCAGGTTGGATGGTTTGGAGACAAAGCCAGAGAGTAGTGGGATTATGTTGGTTTGGACATGTGCTAAGGATGGATGCTAAGTATATTGGGAAAAGGATGGTTAAGATGAAGCTGCTAGGTAAGAGGAAAAGAGGAAGGTCTAAGATAAGGTTTCTGGATGTGGTGATAGAGGACATGCAGGTGGTTGGTGTGACAAAGCAAAATGCAGAGGACAGGAAGAAATGGAGACAGATGATCCACTGTGGTGACCCCTAACAGGAACAGCAAAAAGAAAGAGAAGGAGAATTAATGTCAATCTTCGCAGGTTGTCAATAATTTGCCAGACATAATGCACCTCTATGAGTAAATGACTACAAATATGAGGCACACATATGGTCATTGTGCATAACACCAGACAGATGAATGGTATGAGCTCAATATATAACATGCAGTTCAACACACACATCTGCAACAGTAGTTTACTATGCAAATACCCTGTACAGGTCTCTCACATTTCTGAAACAAACATGTATATCATAGCTGTATTCACAATTAACATATACATATCTATGACATCCCAGCAGCTGGCCTAGCTGTGTCACAGTCAGTATTGTTCAACACACACTACAGTAGTAGTCATATGTGAGCCATCCTTTCCTGGGGTGACTCAGGGGCTTGAGCTGTGATTTATGTCACTGCAGACAGACCCAGTTGCTATGGCCATATGTTCTGATCAGCAATATATCAATACAGCAAGTCTTGCTGAGACATATTTGTTGAACTTCATATTTCTCATTAAATACCCCCCCTACTGCATTCCATTACGTGCTTACTTCTATGACATACCTTTTTTCCAAGTATGGTTGATTTGATTCCAATTTGTGTTGGTTGTTTTTCTTGTCTGTCTGTCTGTCTGTCTCCAAGATGTAGGGTATGCATCTGTTTTGCATAGGCAGCAGCTTGCCTTTTGCAGCTGATGGCCTATGCACCAGTTGGTGTCCCCACTTGCAAAATGCATGCAGGACAGCTGAGTTGTTATTCCTACAGCCAATGCCATGGCAACACACTCCTATAATTGATTAATTCATGTGGGCATTGCCCCTTTTCCTTGCCTGTGAGAGGGCTTCATGGAGGTGTGTGAACAACAACATCACAGAGGGTAATTAGAAATACCTCTTACTAATGAAAACTGTGGAGACAGCCCAACAAACTGGGAGAGAATGTTCCAGACATAGGGACAGAATGTAATTATTGCTGTTATACAGTTGAATGAATGCTAGTTTAACAGGGTTTGTGTGGACATGACTTTTCTGCATGATTTCAAGTCTGACAGTGTTATGTGGTTCACATAACACTCAACTGTATCCACAGAATGGCCAGAGTTTGGACTCTCATGTTTGATGTGTTCCTCAGACATTTTTTTTCTTTGTAAAATCAGTAGCATACTCTGGGGATTGCAGTCATTAAATGGTATCATCCATTTGTGTTTCTGACTTCATATCCCTCAGATAAGATATGTTACAAGAAAACTGTTACACCAGCAATTGCCACACTTTATAACAGCAATATTTCACATATGTCCTTGTTTTTGGGCCTCTGTCTCCCAAGTATGTCAGGCTTTGACCAGATGTCATGCAGTAAGCGGTTGATAGGTATGGTATATCATTATTTAGTGCCTTCATTCCTGATACCATCCCAGTTATGTATCAGAATGCCAAATGTTATGTGGAAAAGGCCTTATATATGAAGACAAACCCTAGACATTCTGTGGGACTCTGTACAGTTGAGAAGTCTGTGTATTTCTGGCAATTGTTGACAGACTGTCAGGATTGTATAGCAGTGTAGTGTGCAAATGTTATTTGGCCTATGTAGAGAGGGGGATAGATGTAAGTGTTATGGCTCCTTTTCTATCTGACTGTGCATGCTGCTCCAGTTTCTGGTGGTCTATCGGCTGTATATGTTTGTAGGGGCAGACGGAGACATGTCACATACCATGGTTAGGCATCATACTACACTATGAATTGGGACAGTATATGTAGGGGTAGTGTGTGAGTGGTAAACATGATGAGATGTTTTTGTTCACACAGTCCTTATCCTCTGCTGTTCATTTGGCTTACCGGTATATCACTGTGTGGTGAAATTGATTGTGGGTATGCACTTTCACACTCGTGTCTATTTTTCAGTGCTGTTACATCCCTGTAGTGCCCAATATATTTCCAAATACATGTGTAATTCCCCATACTGGATTTGGGTTAGTGTTGTGTCAGTCTGACTATAGTTTGAACGGTGCCTGGTGACATGCTTAGCAGCTGAGTGTAGTTTCCCTAATGTGATGTTATGTGCAGATATTTGTAAGATGTACTGTTGCTTGGCCTCCATAAGTGTTGTGTATTTCTGATGCATCAGTGGGGTGATGTAAGGATTTAAGTCATTAACTGGTGATTGTTGGTCTTGTGCTATTTCAGTCAATATATGTTAGGCAGTCAGGAATGTGTTACTGCACCAACTGTGTCAGCTAATCTACTAAAGTATTTCAGATATAACCCTATTTTCATGGCTTTCTTTCCCCACTTTGTCAGGCTTTTTCCATATTCGTTGCACTAAGGGGTTCTAAGCATATCTCTCAACTGGCCAGAATGTTTCAGAATGTCCAGGTTTATTGCTCATATTTCTGGTTTGTTCCACAGATTCATTATTTTGATTTCCCTGGGAAATCACTGTGATGATCCGAGGATTTCTGTCAGTAAATGATGACATACATTTCAGTTTCAGAACTCACATCCTTCAGAGCATGTATGCTGGAACAAACCCTGTCACTCTAGCAACATTCTACATTTATAAGAGCACTATTTAAAATATGCCCCTAATTTTGGCCCATTGTCCCCCCCATTTTGACAGACTCCACTGCGGCGCAGTGGTGCAGCGGTTAATGCTGTCATCTCACAGCAAGAGGTTCTCCAGTTCGATTCTTGGCTGGGGTGCCTTCTGTGTGGAGTTTGCATGTTCTCCCTGCGTTCACATGGGTTTCCTCCCACATTCTAAAGACATGCTTCTGGAGTGTTTCTCCCCAGGCCTCTGCTGAAAATAAGATCTGTGGAACCTAGTCGGACTTTCCCGTCAACAAATGTTAAATAAAGAGTATATATATATATATTTCTTTTTTTTACTATATAGATATATATATATTTTATTTATATATATATTTATATATATATTTATATATATATATATATATATATATATATATATATATATATATACATACATACACGTGTGTGTGTGTGTATATTTTATATGTATATATCTCGATTTACTATTATAACTCTGAAGTGCATTCTGTTGAAAGCTGGTATCTCCGATTCTTAAGTGTGAAAGTGACAATGTCGAATTCTGATATCGCCGAAAGTACATCTCGAATTCGACCTCCAAACAGGCTTTAACATGGGTCAAGATAGGGGCGAGATTTGTACTTCGACAATGTCGGATTCGACATTGTCAGCATTTGACCCTTGCCATTCGCTGTAGTGGTGTCGACAACATAAGCGTCGGAATTGTGATAATAAACCATATATCTCTATATATTATGTATATATTTTTCCATATATATTCATCTCCATACATATATACATGTGTATATGTATATATATATATATTGCATTTGAGTTTTTCTAAGATTCCTGAGTGGGGAATGGTATCAAAGGCCTTGGCCAGATCAAGGTAGGCTGTATGAACCACCTTTCCTTCATCCTTAGCTCTGGTGACTGACTCAAAGAAGTTGACCAAGTTGAGCAGGCATGATCTACCCTTCACAAAGTCAAACTGTATGCGATCAAGAGTTTGGATATTCCCTATATCCTTGTTTATTAGGTCCATGATAATGTGTTCCATAGCTTTGCATATCAGACTTGTCAGGCTAATGGGACGATATTTCCCTGGATCTGTAGTTGCTCCTCCTTTTTGGAGAGGGATGACTATAGCAGTGCACCATTCGGTATGGACAAAGTCTGAGGTGAGGATGTGATTGAACAGGGCACATAGGTGAGGTGCTAGTTCATTCTGTAGTTCATGTAGACCACAGCCTGGGATATTTTCAGGTCCCATAGAAGCTGTAGTCTTGGACTTGGACAGTGCTGTCTTAACCTGTGCAGCAGTAATACCATGTGCCTGAAAATCTGCTGGTATTGTGACTGGTCCTTTGGGGGACGAGAGAGGGGTAAAGTTTGCACTGAATCTGTTGGCCAGTATATTGGCAATATCTATTGATGCAGTATAGGAGGTATCATTGTGCAGTAGCTCAGAGTAAATCAGGGTATTGCCGTGCAGATTCTTTACATAACTATAGAAGGCCTTGTGGTTGTCTTTACTGTCTTCTGCAATTCTGTTTTCATAACTAGCTTCAGAGGATTTGATAAGGGATCTCAACTTTTTGTTGAGGCTGATAAGGGAATTTTTCCAGTCTTGGGACTTCATCTTATTCTGCATCAGTTTGCTCCTTCTGCTGTAGTGTTTATTTATGGCAGGAAACCACCAGATTGGCTTCCCTTTTTTTGAGGAGAGCATCTTGATTCTATTGGGTATGGCGAGATCCATGCATTTGTGTATGCGTTCGTACAGTGCTTTGGTGTATAATTCAGTAGTTATGCAACTATTCTCCATTTGCATGGGTGCCATAAAGTTAGCCACCTCTGCTTTAAAGCCCAAAGTTAACTTTGGAGAAGTTTTTCATGGTGGTTACCTTTGTGTGTATGTGTGTGTGTGGGGGGGGGGGGGATTTCCAAGGTGATTAGTTTGTGGTCGGATCTTACCAGGGAGGAGATGACTATTGGTGTAGAGCAACGGTCACCCATGTTAGTAATGACCAGGTCAAGGATGTTGCTAACTCTAGTAGGGCTAAGAATGAGCTGGTACAGGGCATTGGAATTAATGAATTCCAGGAAATGTTGGGCAACTGCATTGCTACATGAGCATTTTTCCCAGTTAATGGAGAGGTAGTTGAAGTTGCCCAGTATGAGAGTGTTAGGTTGGACCCTAATATTCTCCAGGGTGCTTAGGAACGTAGAGTGTGAGTATTGGGACATGGTTGGGGACCTATAACAGGCTACAACCTGAATCGCTGTCTTATCCAGTGTTAGCTGCACCTGAAATATCTTTGATGCGTTACTTTGGGCTACCAGTCTGGAGGTGTGCGCATCCTTTATGAATATGGAGACACCACCACCTTTGGAGCTTCAGTCCATGTTTTTGGGCTGAAAGGTGTAGAATGAGTTATAGCCTGGTAGTGCAGGGGTGCTTTCTGCTGCCTTGTACCAGGTCTGTGTTACAGCATAAATGTAGATGTTCTGCATTTTAAGGAATGCTTCGAGGGAGTGCATTTTGAGATTTAGACTTCTAGCATTGAGCAGCATGACCCTCAGATTGCATTTGTTTGTAGCTGTTACAGTGGTGATTTGGTCTTTGGAACACTGCCTAAAAAAGGCACTATAGGGGTGGCAAGAGCCTTGGCCAGTATCCAGAAGCCCAGGGGTGACAGATGCAGGCCATCTCTGGCAAAGCATTGTGGTCTGTCAATCATGTAATCCCAGGCAGACAGATACTGGATCCCCTAAGAATGACATGAGAAACCTAGCCAATGGTTGAAATCAATCATTTTCTGCTTGTACTGTAGTATCATTCTGGGTGATGGTAGAATGCTGCTCATGGCTAGGGTCATACCCGCCTGGGCTACATAATTCGAGAGCTCCTCCATGTTTCTTTTCTTGTAGTCCAGGGAGGTATGTCTCAGGTCATTCACACTCACATGTGCAATGACAGAGTCATATTTGTACGAATTATTGAGAGACCAGAGTGCATGCATTATGTGGCAGATACTGGCACCTGACAGGCAGCTGACTGTTATTTTCTCCTTATTCAACCTAATGAGTGGGACATCAGTGTGCCTCACTATAGAGTCACCTTTGACTTAGTGTGCGGGGCATGCTGTTTTGCCTTAGGGGCTTTGGCTGAGTGGCACACTGTTTAGAAGAGTATGTGTCTAGTGATTAGTGCTGTGCTGTTGTGGTCAAGTGTGTTTCTGCCCTGGATGTCTTTGCTGTTTGGGGAGATTTTTATTGAGAGCCTCTGTGAAGGTGGGTGTGTGGTTTGTGTTTTTATGTGAAGGTAGTGCTAGTGTGTGTTCTGGAGGGCTATGTGTTCCATGTGGTGTGGTGCAAGTGTTGACCTTCTCCTTTTGACCAGCTATTCTGGTCTTGGCTGGAGAGTGCATGGGTTCCAATTTGGATATATAAGTGCATCTTTTGCAAGTCTGAGTGTTGGAAAGTAAGAGGAGAGGGTTGTTGATGTACATGAGCAGTTGCTACATTACCTCAGCATGCACAAGTTCACCAGATTAATAGGAGAAAGCACAGGGAACTGACCTTTAGACATGCCTGGAGGGTTGGGCATTAATAATAAGTACTGGAGCTGTTTCTTTGTAGAATGCTTAGTGCTGGTAGCACTTTTGTGTGCTACAATAATTGCTACAAGAAGTCTGGTATGGTAAAGTGCTAGATTAATAAGCTAGTAAAAGTGCAGGAGAGGAGAGAATGAGCAGATCTAATGGAAAACCTGAAGAGCAGACTTTGGTACCTCTCAGAAGCTTACAAACAGTCCTGAATACAGGAAATCTGTATCTGGACTAAACTAGTTACAGGAAAGGTGGGAAACAAGCACAAATGTGGGCTTTTAAACCAGAAAGTTGAAAGAGATGGAAAAACTGCCCAAACGGCCAACAAAATACACATTCTGGGCCAGAAACCACTCCTCTTTTGGTAGATAGACTACCTACTGCTTACCACTCCTACTTATAAGCTAGAAGGATTCCCTCCAACACAGAAAGGCTTGGGGGGTTCAGAAGCTTACATACAGTCCTGGATATAGCAAATCTGTATCTGGACTTGACTAGTTACAGGAAAGGTGGGAAAAGCTCAAACATGGGCTTTTAGACCAGAAAGTTGAAGGAGATGTTTCCAAACGGCCAATAAACTACAATTTCTGAGACAGAAACCACTCCTCTTGTGGTATATAGGCTACTTAGTGCTTACCTCTCCCACTGTTAAGCTAGAAGTCTTCCCTCAACACAAAAACGCTTGGTGGACTCAGAAGCTTATAAGCAGTACTGGATACAGAAAAACTGTAATTGGACTAGACTTGCTATAAGAAAGGCAGGAAACAAGCACAAACGCAGTCTTTTTGTGTCTGCGGAACCTGAAATACTGGCATAATATTAGAGTAATTCTCTAATATTATGCTAGATCAAATTAGAAAGTGCCATGCAGGGGGTGTGCTCAATGTCTGTGCACTACTTGAACACACCCCCTGCACTCGTTCACAGTTTGTGTCAGTGTAGGTTAAACAGCAGCGGTCCTTTATGAATATGCATGCTGCTGTGCTATAAGGACATGAACCACTCCATGCAGGAATAGAGCCATTATGCATTTATCAATGATGGTAGTAGTGCCAGAATTTCAAAACATATATTTCAACAAATTTACAAGATTCATCTTTATGTTATGGGTTTTAATTCTAAACTGATAAATAAAATATGGAACTATGTGAAACACCTTTAAATGCAAGAGTAGAATAAGAGGGTCTGGCATTCGTTAATCTAGCAATAATGCTTGGCAAGGTGTATTGTGTAAATAATGCAAGCTCAAGGGTGTTCTGAGGCCTGATGCCTGCACCACTTAAGATCATTATTTACACAACAACACATATACCCTGGATGTCATTATTGAGCTTAGAGAATGGGCTGTTAAGTTGTTCTTTTTTTCTAACTAATACACATTTTGTATACATTTATCATGCAAAATAGTTCCTCCACCTAATGTTTCAAACTTGTTGTGCACACACACACACACACACACACACACACACACACACACACACACACACACACACACACACACACACACACAGCATTCGGAAACAGAGACACACAGAAAGCAGACATACACACATTAAGAAAAACAGACAGACAGACATACACATATGCATAAGTGAAAACAGAGATACACACGCACACACTCATACTCAAACACAATTTTCTTTTTATGTTATTAATATTTTAGCAAACTTTAAAAAACAGCAGCCATTTTTTTTTGGTTAATGACAAAATTTCACAGCAGCTTAATCATGATTCATGACCTTATCTAAACAATCTTGTGTTGGTATGTGAGTGACTGTGCAGTTGTTTGATAAGAGAAGGTTTATTTTGATTTCTATTTTATTTTTTACCACTGCTTTTCATTGTTTGTAGGAATAAAGTGATAACGTGTAGACAGGAAGATTTACTTTGATTTTGTTACTTGCCCTATAATTTTCACTGTTTGTTGTTAGAAAGGGATAAGTTTTAGATGGATACACTCTAGCCATCCCAAGGGTTGTAGTCAATTATAAATTCTCACAGACTGCAGAAAGGATAATCCAGAGATTATCTTAAACAATCCTGCATTGGTTTGTAATTTATTGATCTTTGCTAAAACAAAAAAAAAAAAAAAAGTGTGACTGTGAGGAATAGTGTAATGGAATTTCAGCTTTTGTGTGACCTTCACGACTGATACAGTCAGAGCAATGACTTTATTTTACTTAATTTAATATACAGATCTATGTGTGATTTTTCTCTCAGAAGTTGATTTAACATCGTTGTCATTTTGTGGTAACTGATTTTGATTGTCCTTTTCTTTTAGGAGTCTTTAAACATTTGCAGCTGAAAATGGATTCCTTAAATGAATGTGTCATTAATGATTTGCTAAAGCACAAGTATTTTGTACAGTGTACTAAATGCTATGTATATTTAAATGTAACACCTGATGACACTGTCATTTTGTGTTCTTCATGTCAAAAGATGGATGATTTGTGGGAAGAACAACTTGAGGTGTTTACTTACATATAGTACTGATAACTCTATTTGTCAAATTATCAGGAAATATTGGTCAATTTTAACCTCAGATAGTAAAATTAGAGAAATAGTTGGAGACAATCTCTGCTCTTCATTTAAAAATAAAAAGAATCTCAAAAGACTGTTATGTTATAATAATGAAGCCAATGCAAATGATGGAATGAGCATGAATACCCAGCAGCGTAAAAGAAATGGCACTTTTAGATGTAGATTTTTCAAGGCATGTTCCTTAATCAATACCACTAATACCTTTGTGCATCCTACTACAGGGAAGAAATTCCCCTATTATGGTTATGCAAACTGTACAAGTAAAAATATTATCTACATAGCAACATGTATATCATGTTCAGCCTACTACATAGGCAAAACTAACAGGATGTTCAAAGAACTCATTCTTCGACATCAATCAGATATCAAAAACAAAGTGGAAACAAATACTCTATATAGGCACTTACGTGGAAAGAACATTCTTTTAAATGTATGGCCTTGTCTCGGGTTCATGAAACACCATGAGGTGGTGACTTATTTAATCAAACTGAAATTGATGAAGCCAAATGGATCATGAACTTGCGAGCTGATCCATCACCAGGACTAAATGGTGCAGTCCTTTTAAAGCCTATACTAAAAGGAAAAGGCTTAAAAAGAAGGAAATGAGATGAACCACTCCCATAGTTGGTGTGTATGATTTGAAGTACTTGATTGGAAGTTACCTGCTCAGTTGTACTTGGCTGTCTGATGTACTTAAATGGGTGTTTTATGCCTGGCTACTAAGGATTTGAAAAAGGTTTATACCAAAAGTGCTTATCCAGGTTCATTCCAAGCCAGAGTTTTACTTGTTTTAATAAAGTTTTGCTTCATTTTAATCTACATCAGCTTTGGTGGCAGACTTGTTTTTTTGCCTGCTTTTTACTTTGGTTGGTCTGCCTTTAGTGGTGTGACTTTCTTGTTTTCTTCATACTTCCTGCTTGCTGATGCTTCCCCTCACACCTGATCCTTAAACTGCTTTATTTGCCATTATGGCATAATTGTGGTTTACTTGGTGTTTAGTTGTCCCACCCACCCCCAATCCCCACACTAGTTAATGTGCCATTACAACATGTGTAGTATGCCTGGTGGATAGTGTTTCTGTCCACCCCTATCCCCATACTATTTGAAGTGCCATTACAGCATTATTGTGGTACGCCTGGTGGATAATGTTTGCCATACTACCCAGTCACTGTATGGGGTGAGGTGCCATTATGTCACATATGTAGTATACCTGGTGGCTAGTATTTTCCTCAACCCCCCCCCCCCCACCGCTATTACCATACTAGCTGAATTGCCATTATGGCACAAGTGCAATGTACCTCATGGCTAGTGTTTCCCCATAATAATGCCAAATGACCAGAGCACCAAATGACATTATGTCAGCCACAGAAGGGTGAAACTCACATTGCAAAAAAACTCGGCTCATATTCTATGGCCCACACCCTTTGCTAATTATAGTGGGCAAAGGGGAGAACACCATTCTTTGCTATACCGCAGTATCACTAGCATTTTCAGTTTTGGCCTTTTCTGCTACATGTAATGCTGCTTTGCTTTTCAGTCATTCAGTGCTATGAATGTAACCTGTCCTCCCACTGCCCTGTCACCATACTGCCATAAGTGCTGTCATGGCACAATTTTTACATTGATCAATATACTACAGATTGTAACTTGCCTAGCCAATTTCCCTTCTGATGCTGGAATTAACCTAGTCCATTTGGTGTTAGGTTGGTCTTACCCATCTCATGGTCAGTAAGTATATGTTACCCTAGTGAGAATAACTGGAATCATACCATTTGAGTTAGTGGATATGCAAGCATCTGTCATGAATATATATGAATTTGGCATAGTGGAGTGGAGTCTTTAGGGAGAAAGAAAGCAGAAATGTAAATATTAGAAAGGAGAAAATGAAGAAACATGGACAAAAAGTGTGGGAGAGATGGAGGGAAAGAGTGCAAACCTGCAATGCTCAGTATGGCTGCCAAGATCAACATGGGTAGAAATATTTTGGATTGAAGGCATTTCAACAGTAGGAGGTGCTGGGAGGAACACTTGAAGGAATTTAGACACACAATAACAGAAATGCTAGGTAAGTTGATCGGCAGGTTAAATATACTGAGTATGAGAATAGATGACTGAGAATATGCCACCTGTGATAATTTATACTTTGAACATGGCCTATGTCATACATGATCATTTAGTAAAGATCCAAAAAAAATGGCCTCGGTTGAAACGAGATGAAGAAAGATAAAACATTCCAAATAAGCAACTAAGAAGTGCTTACAAAAGAGAACTTTAATTTAACAAATAAAAATAAATCAAATACATCCAGTAAATCAAGCGCTTTCATCTCCAACCATTTGAAGACTTTATCAAAACAGAGCATGCCCCAACTGCTAGTAAATTTATAATACAAAGTTAATTACTGAACCAGTCAACATCCAGGGTTCATGAATAATTCATGAGCAATGACTATTCCTACAATTTACATCTAATAATGTCAAATAACCACACATAAAACATTCATCATCCTAAATATTATCCACTATAATATATATAAATACATAACTAAAAAATACATTATTAAAAAATCTAATAAAAACAACATTTCCTATATGTTGTACACCTCAAATTACCCCAGTATATTATAGTATAAATGAATAAATACATGAATAACTACATAATAGATACAGTATAAAATTCACCAATGTATACATATAAGACATAAAAATAATGCATATGTTTCAACTATTAAGAATTACAAGAACATTTCTTTAAAAGCATCATCTGTCTATAGCTTTTAATCTTTTAAAAGCAAGTAATTGCAACAGATTCACTTAAGCCTGGCCTTTGAGTTGCATTCATTCTCAGCTGCCATAAGGCCTCACTTATCTCCAAATATAAAGTCCATGGTCCACCTCTTGGGTCTAGTTCAATAACTTCAATAACAGTGAATTTAAAGTCATGTCCAGGCCATTCCATACAATGTTTTGCAAGGGCAGTGGCTTCTTTTTGCAGTCTGATATCCCTCAAATGCTCATAAATACATTTTTAAGTTTCTTTTCTGTCTTTCCAATATAAAAACAAGCACATTTGGAACAGAAAGCACAATAAACCACCTTCTCAGTGTAACAGCTGCACTGTTTTTGTAAAAAGACCTTTATACCATTTATGCTAAATTTTGACCCTTCCTTAATATATTGGCAATAATTGCATGCCCCACACTTCTTCATATGGTCCCCATTCCAAATCTGGTAACTCCTTTCAAAGATGTTCTTTAAGGTCTGTCCCTTTCTATATACCACAATAGGCTTTTCACTTATGCATTGTCTAATGTCTTTACTTGAGGTCAAAATGATCCATTTTTTATCCAAAATCCTAAAAGTTTCTTTACTATCAAGATTATAAGAAGTGATAAAAGCTGAACGAAACTTTCCATTTGCTTGCTCTTATTCAACAGGTGTCATAACATTAACATTAACATTGTTGTCCGTATTAACAGAACCAGCATTCAAATTTAAAACCATATGCCTGTTCCCTTCATTGCCAGAGTGCACCATCTCCAAATTCAGTATAGCATGATAAAACCCTCTCTCTCTCTTATTAACTACTTCCAACATTAAGTTGCTGATTAAGTCTAATAGATATTCTCTTTTAAGAAACATATCTTTCAACAGTTCACATTCATCCAAGAAAGAGTTGAAACTAGACACCATCTGAGCAGCTCTAACAAACTGCCCCTTAACAACTGCTCTTTTTTGTTTGAAGGGATGGTTACTGTCAAAATGTAAAAAAAACTGTTTGAATACGTTTCCTTCCTATAAATATATGACTCAAAATTCCTTAAGACTGTATTTTCTGTCAGTTTAACATCCAAATATGAGATTTCATTGGGATTGATATTATGGGTGGACCTTAAAAAGGCTGTTGAATTATTCATGTGAGTTAAAAATTCATTAATCATCTCACTTGGTCCATCCCAAAATATAAAAATATCATCCAAATATCTCACATACATTTTAATTAGAATCATTAAAATCATTTCTAGAATTCTTTAAAATAGCACAGTTATTCATCATATGCTCATTCAAATTCAATTCAATTCCCAATATTCCCCCCCCCTATTATTTGTAAGGATTCATGGGATTTTTTAGAAAGGGTTAATAATTTAGAATACAGTGAGACAGGCGTATTCATCACCATTGATGTGAAGGATTTGTACACCTTAATACCCCATGATACTGGTATTGAATGGGCATGTGACTATTTATTGGAAAAAGGAGTATCGCAACCAAAAATGAATGTATAAGAACAACTATTTGAAACTGTGTTGAAAAAGAACTGTATATTTTTTAATGGTGAATTCTTTATCCAAGCAGTTGGTGTTGCTATGGGTCCTCCATGTGGTGGTTTGTACTCTAATTTGGTGATGCTACAAAGGGAGAAAAAGTTTGTTATTAATTCAGTTTATTATCAATATTGTAAAATGTATGTGAGATTTTTGGATGATATTTTTATATTTTGGGATGGACCAAGTGAGATGATTAATGAATTTTTATCTCACATGAATATTTCAACAGCCTTTTTAAGGTTCACCCACAATATCGATCACAATGAAATCTCATATTTGGATGTTAAACTGACAAAAAATACAGTCTTAAGGAATTTTGAGTTATGTATTTATAGGAAGGAAATGTATTCAAACTGTTTTTTACATTTTGAAAGTAGCCATCCCTTCAAACAAAAAAGGGCAGTTGTTAAGGGGCAGTTTGTTAGAGCTGCTCAGATGATCTTGATAATAAAAAAACTTTTAGGATTTTGGATAAAAATTGGATAATTTTGACCTCATGTAATGACATTAGACAATGCATAAGTGAAAAGCCTATTGCGGTATATAGAAAGGGACAAACCTTAAAGAACAAATGTAAAACAAAACACTTTGAACCAAAACCAAAAAAAAACCTGAAACTAGTATGGAAAAAACGGAGTATAAAACTGTATGAAATATTGAATTTAATAAACCATTTTAGTGCTTTCATCTCCTAAGAGACTTCATCAGAAATAAAACCTTAAAGAACATATTTGAAAGGAGTTACCAGATTCGGAATGGGGGCCATATGAAAAAGTGTGGGGCATGCAATTATTGCCAATATATTAAGGAAGGGTCAAAATTTAACATGAATGGTATAAAGGTCTCTTTACAAAAACAGTGCAGCTGTTATATTGAGAAGGTGGTTTGTTGTGCTTTCTGTTCCAATTGTGCTTGTTTTTATATTGGAAAGTCAGAAAGGAAACTTAAAAACCGTATTTATGAGCATTTGAGGGATATCATACTGCAAAAAGAAACCAATGCCCTTGCAAAACATTGTATGGAATGGCCCGGACATGACTTTAAATTCACTGTTATTGAAATTATTGAACTAGACCCAAGAGGTGGACCTTGGACTTTATATTTGGAGAGAAGTGAGGCCTTATGGCAGTTAAGAACGAATGCAACTCAATGGCTAGGCTTAAATAAATCTGTTGCAATTACTTGCTTTTTAAGATTAAAAGCTTTAGACAGATGATGCTTTTAAAGAAATGTTCTTGTAATTCTTAATAGTTGAAACATATGCATTATTTTTATGTCTTATATGTATACATTGGTGAATTTTATACTGTATATATTATGTAGTTATTCATGTATTTATTCATGTAGATTTTTAGATTTTTTAATAATGTATTTTTTAGTTATGTATTTATATATATTATAGTGGATAATATTTAGGATGATGAATGTTTTATGTGTGGTTATTTGACATTATTAGATGTAAATTGTAGGAATAGTCATTGCTCATGAATTATTCATGAACCCTGGATGTTGACTGGTTCAGTAATTAACTTTGTATTATAAATTTACTAGCAGTTGGGGCATGCTCTGTTTTGATAAAGTCTTCAAATGGTTGGAGATGAAAGCGCTTGATTTACTGGATGTATTTGATTTATTTTTATTTGTTAAATTAAAGTTCTCTTTTGTAAGCACTTCTTAGTTGCTTATTTGGAATTTTTTATCTTTCTTCATCTCGTTTCAACCGAGGCCGTTTTTTTGGATTGTGTTTTGTTTTATGGCCTTTAAAATATTGAATTTAATAAAGATGTTTCTTGTTAAAAAAAAAAAAAAACAGTAGAGAGAGGTGAGATCTATGGGAAAAACTGAAAGTGTTTAATACATTTATGTGAACAGAAGGAGAAGTAGCGTAGTGAATGAAAGGATAGGAGATGGGAAGGCAATAGCAGGACATGATATGCCAGCATTTAAAGAGGTATGCTGTGGTGGTGAATGCTGCACAAAGACTGAATGATTTGGAGAATGATAAGTTCAGACTGGAAGTTTGGGAGGATAATGATAGAAGGTGGAAAATAACATTTTTAGAGGAATAGAGAAAGCGACAGAAACATGAATAAGGTAGTTTATGCAGGGGGAAAGTGATAGGATTGATTATAATTGTGGCTATGAGTGAGGGCCAGCAGCAAGTACTTAGAAGTGCTCTGACAGAAAGAGATAAAAAAGGACTCAGACATACACACAGATAAAGGAAAAGGAGAAAAGTGAGAGAGCAGGCAAGGTGGACCTTTGGGCTGAGAGCATGTGATTTGCTAATACGAGGGGAGTAAACAGGAGAACCGAAGTGGAAAGGAAAAAAGGAGGCCAAGGAAGAATCAAAGGAGGTACAAGAAGAAAGAGAAATGACTGGGTGAGTATAAGAAAAGGGATGATAGAACAGATTTTGGAGATAAAGTGAATGTAATACACTTTAGTAATCTTAGGGAGAGATGGATAAGAGAAAGTAGGATATGAGAGAACAGTAACATTCTCCCATGCTTCTGCCCACTTGTCAAGACTTTATAAGTATCAGGACCAGTAATGCATATGTATATGAGTTTGTTATATATATATTGTATAAGACGACAAAGAGATTAGGAGAAGTGGGACAGTGGGAAAGTCTGGAGTTTCAGAGAAGCTGAGAGAAGGAAGTGGATTATACACAGACACACATACACACGCACACACACACACACACACACACACATATATATATATATATATATATATATATATATATATATATATATGTGTGTATATACAGATATATATACACACACACAATGTTATATTTTCATGATGCTCTTTGTACTTGCAAAAATACTAACATTCATTGTTTTGCTAAGCTTTATGGGTAAGCAATGGACTATGATTCTCACATGGGGTAACTGGCTAGGCTTCAAATGGTCCAAAAGGGTATTTAGCCTAGTACTAATCTATGAACCTTTTTCTGACTGATGAGTTTGGATGGGTTGATCATTTTATTCCTAAAGATGGTGCTTCAATAAAACTGATTTTGTGAAAAATAACCTTACCTTGAAGCTTTCTTGACCTGTGGACTTCACTTTACTTTTAACATGAGTTATCTGCCTTAATGGTTTGTTTTTATCAGCTGCAATCATTCTTACAGTTAATGAGAATTCCATAGTATGACCAGTGGGGGTTTTCTGTAGAATGCATGTCTTTAACTAAGAATTCTGTTGACAGTGTGAGAGATGTAGTGAAGGAATCAAAAAAAAAAAGAAAAGAAAAAAAAAACACATTTCAGAGGTGCATGCATGGCACTGATTGAAGTTAGATTTTTTTGGCATACTCCATTTTCACTAGTATAAACTGTTTATTAAAGTTATTAAAATTTTATGTAAGCAGAATAATAAAGAGTCATGATACATTTAGCGATAGAAAAATGGATTATGTTGTTGACATTGATTATTTGGAGGGAGATCTAGCTTGAGATTCAGAACTCAGTAGCCTTGATGCTCTGCTTTTGTCAGCATGATGAAAAGGTGTTAAGACTTGAATTTTTGCAAGGGGAATAACAACCTGGATGTTCTATGATTTGGATTATGGAATCTGACAAGACTGTTTAATATTTATATGAAACATTTGGATTTGCAGCTATAACATAATTTCATGACAAATAAGTGTGACGTTTCCAGTTAAGTGGCAAATTCCAGGGATTCAAAAGAAAAGAAACAGCCAAATGATTTGATTAATTTAAGTCACATATTTCACTGGATTAGAAAATGAAAGAAAACTATACCTAAGATTATATGGTGTTTTGGAGAGAGAAGCATCAAAGAAAATAATTTGCTATACTATGTAATTTAAATTGCAAAATGGACTGGATTTGTTAAAGACTCTTTGAATGCCACATTACTGAGATGTTTGCCATTTCCTGAAATATGGATCAGATGCAGGGAAACCCAGGTCAATATTGTCTAGGTGACTGACTTGTTATCAGAGAGAATAAGGGTTTTATAAGTCATATAAACCAGGTAGAAAACTGGCTGTTGCTGAGATAATGGTAGATGCTTAAAACGATTATTCAGAATTGACATTAAAAAACGTTATTCCCATTTTAATGATCCACTAATGGAATGTAAAAAAAAAATGAAATTTTAATTGTCATTTCCTGCTTCTTTAAACACTATTTTGAATGAGAAATTATTTGCTTTAATAATCAAGATGACACCATAAATATAATAAAGGAATTGCAAGTGAGACTGATGCAAATGCAGATGGACCAAAATGAGAAAGATGTTATTTAGCTGGGAAAATTTGCTGCAGCAGGAGAAATAAAAAGTGATAAGAAAAAAAGACCAAGATCAAGAGAAAAACAGCCTTGCTTGTATGAGTTATCTCTGACACTATATGTCTGGCTACACTGGGGGGGGGGGTCCGAATAGAGTGATGATAAGTATCTATGAAGATCCTTTGGAACATAACAAAGATGCTAAATGAATAAAAGAAGTAAAAGAAAGAATAAGAAGTTTAAAGGTACAGGATATGAAATGGGATGAAGTAACAGCCATAGAGATTGAAACAAAGTTAAGAAAAGCTTCTAAATGGAAAACCTCAGGCCCAGATGCAGTACCTAACTTTTGATTAAAAGTACTAACATCTTTGCATGAAAATTTAACCATGAGTAATATGTATATGTGCACCCCGAACAGACACCAACCTGGCTAACAACAGGTAAAACAATGCTCCTACTCAAGAGTGAACCTGCAAACTATCCCAAAAATTATAGACCAATAAATTGCCTTCCATTGATGTATAAACTATACACAGGAATTGATGCAAACAGAGTTTATAGTCATTTAGAATAAAACTCAGTTATAGCAGTAGAACAAAAGGGCAATAAAAGAAAGTCATATGGAACAAAGGATCATTTGTTGTTAAATAAAGTCATAGTGGAGAACTGTAAAAAGGGGAAGTATCTAAATATGGCATGGATTGACTTAAAAAAAGCATTTGATAGACTCCCACATTCATGGATAAAAGTGTGCTTAAAATGTATAAGATTCACCCTACACTGATGGGCTATATATTACAGTGACCATGAAACAGTGGCAGACCACTTTGCAATTAAGCCATGATAAAGGAGAAATTATTATCCCAGGGATAAAAATTCAAAGGCAGATATTCCAGGATGGCTCTCTGTCACCTTTGCTATTCTGCTTTGCCCTTAACCCATTAAGCTGTCTACTCAACAGCTTAGGCCATAGCTATAATTTGGCAATAGAAAACAATAAAGTCTAAAGACTTTTCATGTTCTCTTCTTCAGTGATTTGAAACTGTATAGCTCATCAGATGAGGAACTGAAAGCAGAGCTGCAGGTTGTAAAAACTTTTTCAGATGATATTAGAATGTCATTTGGCCTTAATAAATGTGCAAAAGCAACCTTTAAAGCAGGAAAACTGCAGTATCAGGAAATAGTTTGGGAAAAGACTGTGATATAAAAGATGAGGATGAGGGAGTATATAAATATTTGGGAATTTATGATGGATCAGCAATAAAACATGAACAAATGTGAAAAACATAATAAGGAATATTTTAGAAGACTTAAATTAATCCTGAAAAACAGCCTTGACATTTAGGAACAAAATCCAAGCTATAAACCATTCTGGCTCTTCCTGTCCTAACTTACAGTTTTGGAGTGATTGATTGGCCCCAAAACATGTTGGATAGATTAGATATTAAAACAAAAAGGATGCTACATGCTTACCAAATGATCTATAAAAATCAGTGCATACCAAGATTATATATGCCTGTTCTGAAGGAGAGATTGGCCTCCTTGAAAGTGATTACATGTACAGCACTGCAATAGTGCGACACCACTCACATCTGCTGACCTCATAAGACCCAAACGTAGTCAAAGTTTTGAAACATGAGGAAAATAAGTCTAAGATGACTTCCCTGCTTAGTGTAACAGAAGCATGTCGGCATCAAGCAGGAATCGAAATCAAACCAGAAGTAGATAACAAATCAGACAGCAACTAAATGTGCCAATAGGCTGAGCACAGTCTGGTAACATAGTCACAATGTCCAGAAATGCAGGGACAACGTCTTCCAGTGGTAGGAATACCAATGCAATCAGCTTGTGGATGGCAATTGAAAAAGCAGTGTCCGTACCATAGAGGGCCACAAGGTGGTGATGCTGGATCTGGCGCCAAATGAAAAATGTGCAAAATGGAATAGGCACCCCTTCAGAATACTCTTAGGGAATGCCTTATGGCTGGCACAGATCGCTGCCTTCTCGAAATCAGTCATAATATACTGTGGAGCCAAGGTGCATCCCTGTTCTGCAGCCATACCCTTCAGTATCTCCCACGTATTGTTGTATGCAGACTCTGACTTCCGTGTCATGAGACAGTACACCAGGGGGGTGATCCTTGCTGAGGTGGGGGTGCCAATACATCATTGTAATGTATACAGCTGGCAACATATATCAGCCCATGTGGGGAAGGTGCCATCCCCAAGAATGATGTCAGACCTGCACAGATCAGTCTGTTTCTGTGATGTAGTAAGTAGAACCAAGGAATCAGTCCCATCCATATCAGACCTTCTATGGAGGATAAAGCTGCCACTATGGAGTGGATACTGGCTGATATCAATATCCGCAAGTGTTGCTGGAGGTGTGGTCATGGATGCCTGTGCCCTCTGCCATACCCTGGTTATGCTACAATGCAGGGTGGCATGGCAAGGCATCTCTTGTAGTACATTGTCATTTGCTGTGCCCAGGACACTCTGCATTACCAGGCTTGGCAGGTCATTGCCGGTTACCGCCCTCTGCCACAGTTCTGCATGCAGTGTAGCCACTTGGAGGTTGTTGCATTTGGGCCGTGCTGGTGTGTTAGTGATTTCAGCAGTTCTTCCCCCTCATTCTGGTGAACAGTGATGGCATGACCTCTGCAGGCCTTTACTCTCCGCTTGATACATGCCCAGTACTGTTTAGGTGGTGCTTCACACTACAAATGCTAGAGGTATGCCTCCACTACCAGCATTGGTTTGCCGCGTTGGCTGGGCACTGTGTTGTATCTGTTGCCCAGCTGACTGGGGCTATACAGGTACATAGATTCAATCATGGTAATGCCACTTGTTGATGGCCTCTCAGTATCCATCACAGCCAGTGTAGCAGGGAACTGGATGTAGACACAACTTCGGTACAGGCCAGTATCACAGTTTGGATATGTTGCTGTACAACACCTTGTGTTGTACCCTTCTGAATATGCACTGTTTGCCTCGATGGCCCTTTGCAGCAGTATACACACCACCTTGCTCATACAACCTGTCCTGCTAGGGATTCTCTATGTGCAGTTCACACAGCCGTGCAATTGGCAAGTGAATGTAGTCCAGCAGGAGTCTCCCAGCTTGCATACACCACTGTTTTGCATGTACTGCACAAGTCCCCTTTAACACACAGCTATAGCTGTTGGCCAATCAGGGTGTGGGGTCCAGCCTCAGTTTCAGCAACAGAGATCACCTAGGGATGTCTCCCTGTGTAGCACCCTTTTCTGCCTACATGTCCCTGCATATGTGCGTACCCCAGCTGCAACAACCATTGGATGGGTTTGGCAACCCCCACATTACGGGCATGCTGCCTTGTTGTGGACTTGGAGGTGGGTTGATACTCTTTTGTGTCCCTTACATACTTTCCCTCCCCTTTGTGTCTGTGTTCCCTTCTACTGTGGTTGCTTTTGCAATGTTCGGTAGGTGGTCTGTGATTGCTAGGGTTGACGTGTCCATCTGCCACTGCCCTAGGGTGGCTCTGGAAGGACAGTGCACTTCTGTTGCAGGCATACCTCTCAGCCCCTTGGTGTAGGTAGTTTGGACAAAGCCATACCACTTGTGGTACACATAAGGTCACATTCTGCCTTTGCAAACTTGTAAAGTGGATAGGATAACAGGTTGTGCATTAGCATGCATATTGTGTAGTGTGAAGTCTGAAACTCAAAATGTCTGTCATTACTTTCTAACTCCTGCACACATTGCTTTGCCCTACTCTGCCAGACAGCCACAATAGTTCTCACTATGGGCCACATATAATCTGCAGTAGTCCGGGTAGTCTGCGGAAACTGTATGGCTGGGGTGTATGGGAAGGGATTCTTGTGCTGTTGTGTCTTGTGTACAGTGCGCATGTACAGGGGTTATAATTCGGCTGCCCTTTCTTTGGCATTTTCTGTCCGTCAGCTTCCCACAGTGAGATGTACTGTACAGGTTGTGTTTGGGGGTTTGGAATGCTTGTGCATGGGCTACAGGTAAGCTGTTTTGTATTTCTGTGAGTGTTTGGACCCTCTCCACCACTTGCCTTGCTGATCGTTTGTTTAGCGCGGCTTTTTCCACTGTCAGGAAACAGCCCGCTTATTTACATTAGGGGACATCTCCATTTTACCCTTTTTCATACTGCGTGCATTCCCACACGGTATCTATCTTTCGACTGTATCGCTCTATGATCTAGCGGTGCTGCAGCCTTCTGCTTTCGGCATTGTAGCTCGTGGGCATTTGTCTCACGATCTACACGCCGGAACCCAAAGTTGCTATAATGTAAGGTGGAGACTGAAGTTATTATTCTTGAGTTACTAACATTCAGTTTTATCTGAAGAGGATAAATAAATGATGTATATAAGATATGGTTTATGGTATGAAGTTATACAATGTTCACAAATGGCCTAGAATATCTCTGAATGGATAATGTTAAAAGCGATCAGGATGTACTGCACTAATTATTCCAAAAGAAAACCTGTTCTAAAATATGGTTGATGTAAAACCAAATATGTAAAAACATGAGGTAGTGTAAATAAAGGGAACATGGTACCATTTGTAAATGTACTTCTTTTTTTTCTTTATGACATGAACAATACTGTTTATGAAAAATAAAACCAATGTTCACATGTCTAGGAAAAGTAACACGAATAGAAAGGAGTTATGGAATGTAGCAGACACAACAAATAGGTGAATATATCACTTAGAAACATTGCTCATGCCATAATACAGTAGGAGCATTATCTACACTGCAGATTATTTATAGTGAACACAATACCAACAGAATGATAATTAAATAGTTGGTGTGGATTTATTCACAAGCAACAAACTTGAGATAATATTGAAAGGCTCTCTGCAGCATGAATTGTGCTTTCTAGCAAAAACTTGCATTAGATTAAAAAAGGCATTTAGTAATATTAATTGTGTTTTTTTTTACATTTTCATTTTATGTATGTGTATAAATATTAATGTTACCTCAGTTATTTAAGAGCCAAATACTTATATTGCAACTTTGAGATCTAGATTTTAATCTAACAATGATTTTCATGCTGACAAAGCTTAATGAGACATTTTTTCAGGATTTTTACTTTCTGCTTGGACTCTATATCGACTATTATTTTTACATTGTTATGCTATAAGTTTTTATAGGTTCGTAGGTTCATAGGTTCACACTAGGCTATCTGCCCGAGGGCATTTTTAGTATGGGGAACTATACCCATTATTTTGCTGTGCCTCTGTCGAGCAGTGACACTGAGGTAATCCCTGGGGTATATCTGCGATCTCCCATCCATTGGTCAAGATTTCTCTTGAACAAGGCCAGCGAGGTGCTCTGCCTCACATGTACCGGGATTTTGTTCCACAGCATAGGGAGTCTTTGGGTGATGAATCTATCCCTCCAGCACATCCTATTAATAGCCGTGTCAAGGTTTAAGTCTCCCCGCCCTTGTGGCTCTGATGGATCTAGATTTTTGAGGTGAAGCATATTCATCAAATCTGGGTTTGACATGGCCTTGTATGTTAGGCAAAGGTCACCTCTGAGCAAGCGGTGGCGACTGAATAGAGCTGGAGTTCTTTCGGGCAGTCGGGCATAGGACAGATTTTTGAGACCCTTTATTCTTTTGGTGAGGAACTTTGTGGCCTCTCCAGCTGCTGCAAGTGTCGGGTCAGATACATTCGAATGGGGCATTGTACTCAATCATTGGTCTGATGAGTGATGAGTAAAGGGAGACTATGACCTCCCTTGATCTAGATGAGAATCCCTTCATGATAAGGTGGGCAATGTAGAAGGTCTTCCTAACTACTTTAGCTACATGGGTGTCGAATGACAGACTACTATCAACCTGGGTCCCCAGGTCCCTGATAACTTCTTCTGTGCTCAGTGGATTGCCACCTATTTGGTAGCTAGGGGTAACCTTGTTTTTGGTATGACTATGCATTTTTGGCATTTAACTTCTCTGGCACCAGTTATCCGTTTCTGTGAGACCCTTCTGAAGGATATCTGTGTCAGATGTGTTTTCTACTATGGCCCAGTTTGCAGTCATCTGCAAACTTTGTCAGCCATAACCCTCCTGTGTTTGCTTGTACTTCGAAAAGTAGATGCTAAACAAGAGTGGGCCCAGGACTCTGTGGGACACCACTTGTGACAGGCTTTGAGTCTGACATGGCGCCAGCAACTCTGACCCTGTGGGTTCTGTCACTCAGCCAGTTTGCAACCCATCTTGTGATGTATAGGTTGACATTTAAGCTGATGAGTTTTTCAATGATACCCGAGTGGGTATTGTATCAAGGCCTTAGCCAGATCGAGGTAGGCTGTATGGATTGCCTTTCCTCATCAATGGCTTTGGTGACTGTTTCAAAAAGTCAACCATGTTTAAAAGGCATGATCTGCCTTTGACAAAGCCAAACTGGGTTGGATCCAAAGTCTGCAAATTCCCTATGTCTTTATTTATGAGGTCCATTATGATCCTCTCCATGGCTTTGCAGATAAGGCTTGTCAAGCTAATGGGGGAGGCACCGCCTTTGTGAAGTGGTACCACAGTTGCAGTGCGCCACCCCTGGCACGTAATGATCCAGAGGTAAGACTATGATTAAACAGCTGTCCTAGCTGTGGGTTTAATTCCTCATTGAGTTCATGGAGCACACAGCCGGGGACACCATCAGGTCCCATGGATGCTGTGTTTTTGCTTGAGAGAGCAGTTCTCACTTGGGCTGGAGATGTTTGGGGCTGCAATCGTTTGGTATAGATATCTCTCCTTGGGGAGTTTGCACTGAACCTGTCAGCCAATATGTTGGCAATGTCTGTAGGATCAGTAATCTTCACATCATTTTGAACTAGTTTGAGCATATCTGGGAGTTTCCTCCCAGGTTTCTAACATAGCTAAAGAAGGCCTTATGATTGTCTTTTGAGTCTTTAGCTATTTTTCTCTCGAAATTTGCTTTGGATGATTTTATGAGAGCTCTTAGTTTTTACTTATAGTGATCAAGGGTGTCTTACCTTTAAGGATTTTGCTCTATCTTGCAGTAGCTTCCTCCTTTTGTTGTAGAGTTTGTTTATGGCTGGGGTCCACCAGACTGGACGCTTGCCTTTGGTACAAAGAGTCTTTGTTTTGCTTGGGATTGCCTTATCCATGCAGTCCTGCAGGTGCTGGTAGAAGGCATTTGTAAGTGATTCAGCGGCTTGAGTACTGTTTTCTCGGGGCCTTAAAGGAGACCACACTAGTTTTTAGAAGTGTGAAGTGGGCTTTTGAGATGTTTTTTACTGTGGTCTTTTTTATTTGAGGTGGGGGGGGGATGAGGACCTCCAGCGAGATTAGTTTGTGGTCTGATCTCACCAGTGAGGGTACACTCCGGTGTTGAACATTGTGCTCCCATGTTCGTGATGATGAGATCAAGTATGCTATCTCCTCTTGTGGGATGGTGACTAGTTGTTCCATGGCATTTGAGTTTATGAATTCCAGGAACTTTTGGGCTAGGGTGTTTGGGCTTGAGTAGTGATCCCAGTCTATATTAGGGTAATTGAAGTCACCTAGTATGATGGTGTTTGGTGATACATTTATCCTCTAGTGTTTTCAGGAAGGCCATGTGAGGTTCCTGAGTTTGTGAGGGTGGCCTGTAACATGCTACAATTTGCAGAGCAGTCTTGCCATGGTTAATTGCACCTGGATGGTCTCCGATGCATCGCGCGCTGCCACCAGTCTTGAGGTGTGGGTGTCCTTGATGAATATGGATACCCCTCCTTTCTTGGTATTGTCCGATTTTGGGGCGAACGCATGATATGAGGTAAAACCTGATAGCTGGGGTGCTCTCAGGAGCCTTGAACCAGGTTTCTGTCACAGCACAGACATCGATGTTCTCCATACTGAGAAGGGCCTCGAGTGCATTTTGAGATTTAGACTTCTGGCATTGAGCAGCATTACCCTTAGTTTTTTGTGTTCTAGGGTGGTAGGTTTAGAATTTGAGCCTTGCCTAAAAAGGCACTATGGGGTGGCAAGAGCCTTTGCCAATATCCGAATCCCAGGGTGACAGGTGCAAGCCGCCCCTTGCTAAGCAGCGTGGCTTGTCCAGCATGTCATCCCAGGCAGACAGACACTGGATCCCCTTTGAATGACACCAGTGTTTAAGCCAATTGTTAAAGCTGATCATCTTATCTCATTGTGGCATCATTCTTGGTGAAGGTAGGATACTGCTCAAGGTCAGGGTCATACCTGCCTGGGCTACATAATCAGAGAGCTCCTCAATGTCTCTTTCATGTAGTCCATGGGTAATGCCCCCAGGTCGCTTACACCAGCGTGGACAATGACTGAGTCATATTTGTACCTGCTGTTGAGAGACCTGAGTGCTGCGTTATGTAGGCAGTTCTGGCGCCCGACAGGCAGCTTACTGTGACCTTCTCCTTACTCAGTCTGGTGAGCGGACGCCAGTGTGTCTGACTATGGAGTCACCAATGACTAGTGTGTCTGGCATTGTGTTTGGCCTTAAGGGCTGTGACTGTTTGACACTCTGACTGTGAGGTCTATGTGTTGCAGGTGTTGTGTTCTGAGGTGGTGGTTGTTTGGGTGTCTGCTTTGGTGGCCTCTGCTGTTTTGGTAGATTTTGATCAGAGCCTCGAGTATGTCTTTGTGTGTTTATGTGTATGATTTGAGGTTGTAATGGTACTATGTGAGACTGGGTCTATAGTGTGTGTGGTAACCTTCTCCTCCTGACTGGTCTTGCCAGTCCTATGTTGAGAGAGCTCAGCCTCCAGTTTGGGTGTACATGAGGCTATTATTTTTAATAATACTGCACTGTTTTTTGATATTAACCAAATATTCTTGGTTGATTTTCTGTCTATTGAATTGTCTTATATGATTTAATTACTAATGCAGTTATATCCCAGTGAACCCTTATTTTGATTACTTGGCTTATAACTAAGTTTGCCTCTGTTCATTATGTGTGTGTGTGTGTGTGTGTGTGTGTGTGTGTGTGTGTGTGTGTGTGTGTGTGTGTGTGTGTAAGTGAGACAGAGAGAGAGAGAGAGAGAGAGAGAGAATTATGACTGTTTACATTTGCAAAGAGAAATTATTGGCTTTGCATTTATTATTTCAACCATAAAAAGTTTTTTTCTGTTTCTGTGTTATGCTCTTAGCTGGGTACATGTAAAAGAAACCGGCATGGTCACAGCTTTGGCTACTGCATGCACCTTGATGCTTCAGGTGTCTACACAATATCTGTCCTTATTAGGAAACACTGGTCTAATGTTAGAAGGCCCAATGATAGGCCTTATCTACTTAAAACCATTCCTACTTCTCCTGCTGAATCACCAGATTTTTTCATTACAAACAGATCTTATTAGGGTCCTACACTTTGCCTGGTCAGTTAATAATAAACCTAGTATATTTTTGGACCATATACATAACAATGACATCTTTTATCAGTAAAACCTGGTTGGATTCAAATTGCGTTCCTGCTTTTTTAAGCTGTAATTTCCCCCTAGTTTGTTTGTATTTTACTACCTTAGGCCACAATGTGCTGAGGGTGGCATGACTATTATTCATCATTCAGCTATTGTATTTATAAACACCAAGTCTGGTTCCTTTTCTACAACTGAATATGCTTTTGGAATACGTCCCTCATTTGGCTGCATTTGTATTTACCATCCTCCAGATAGCATTAGATTGGTTTTATATGAGTTCACTAACTTATTTCATTTCCATGTTCTACCTTTCTCATGCTTGCTAACTTTGGAGGACATCCACATCAGAACTTCTGTGACTTTGTCATACCCTATATTCATGAGTATCTTAACATCATGAATGGTTATGGTTTTACAGAAGTTATCTGTCTAATTCACTAACATGGTCATACATTGGACTTGTTTTTAAGATGGTGTTCATATCACCAATTTAACTATTACTTCATTGGTCTCATCTGACCAATCTGAGGTTCTTACCAACTTGCCTATTCAATAGTCTCCTGAGCTTTACTGTCATTTGTAAAAAAAAACTTTCACTCAGTCAAATCTGAGTACTTTACCTCTACTCTTGTATAACTACACATTCAATTACGTTACTGACCTTGAAAATCTTTATATCTAAAATTTACTAATAAGGCAAGTCTTAGTCCTAATTGCTCATTCATGAGGGCCTGCCAAGTCAGCCTGGCCTCCTGTGAAGCTGACTGGTCATAAACAGGAGCAAAGTTGGCTACCTTCAGGGACATTAGAAGATAAATATGCCCTTGAAAACCAATTTTCACTCTGTCCCTCTTAAATCTACTGAGGGAGATCTGCTTACTTATCTAAGTGGATTGCAGAATCTGCAATCTGTCCGACTACTTTGTTCAGTGCTGTTGACTGACTCTCCAACCAATGGCATCTTGACAATGGGTGGTCATTTTCCTTTGAAGAGTGTGCTAACTGGTTACCCTTTATTTTTCTACTGAAAGTTATATGTATCACCTCCTTGATTCCTCCAGTAAGTGTTTCATGTCCTGCATTTAATCTATGGGAGGATGCTTTCACCCACAACTGGGAAGAGTTCCCCATTCCTGACACTGATGACCTGTAGACACATCTTCCATATACATTCAATCACCTGCTCATTAGACCCATGCCCATCAAAGTTTAATGAGGCATACCTTGAGGTAATTGGAATTTTGATATACAAGATCATCTCCACCTCACTTAAGTGTGGGGTATTTTCTTCAATTTTAAAGGAGACTGTTATCCCATCCTTAAAAATTCCAGATTGGACTCTGCTGACATTGGTAATTATTGGCCCATGTGAAACCTTCCTTTTCTCTGTAAGTTTCTTGCAAAAGTGTAATGCCTACAACTGAGAGTTACTTGAGATATCATGGTGTCTTTAATCCATTTCAATCAAGTTTTAGGGTGCAACTCAGTACTGAGACAGCTCTCACCAGAATTTTTGATGATTTTTCTTGTTACAAGAGATTAATGTTACTATTCAGTGCTGGTCCTTCTAGATTTCTTGATGGCATTTGATTTGGTGGCAGACTCTAGTCATTTAGACTGACTGGAGCATTACTATGGCTTCTCTGGAGGGGTACATGATTAGCTTGTTTCTTATTTTTCTGTTCATACCCAGAGAGTGATTTCTGGCACTAATCCATCCACTTCTCATCTTCTTACTTGTGGAGTTCCACAGAGCTCCATTCCTTAGCCTCTGTTGTTTACCGCCTATCTGTTGCAGCTAGATGATGTTATTCATTCAAGAGGTTTAAAATATCATTGTTACACTAATGGCACACAGCTTTACTTCTGTGACTGCCCTTAAATCCCTTTCTCAAGATCTGGAACTTATCCAGAACTGGATTGGATTTTCAGAAATGGACAAAGTCCATATCTCAAAGATTGCTGCTTTGATGATTCATGCTACATTGAGGGACTCTTCCCTTTCAGTTATATCACCTGATATTTTTTTATTAGAGCAGCAAATGTATCTCTCTGTCAAAGGTGTGTGACCGTAGTGTGAAGACAAATTAATGCTTAAGGACCATATTCTGGCTGTCGTCAAGTCTTCCTGGTTTCATCTGCATGACATCAATCATCCTGAACCAGCACTTTGTTCTTCCGAGTGATCTTGCATCTGCAGTTCATGCTTTGATATCCTCAGTCCCTATACTGGCTTACCCAGCTCTGATATTGCACATCTTCATCTTATACAAAACTCTGTTGCCCAACTTTTGGCTGGAGTCTCATGCAGCCATAATATTACTTCAATGATGAGTGACCCACATTGACTTCCTGTCAGACAACTGATCATTTTTAAGATCCTTGTTTTGATCTACCTTGTTCTTCACAGTCTGTGTTCCCCACATATAATGGATCTTTTACAAGCATATAATCCTACCCATACCCTGTGTTCAAGCTCAGAGGACCTCCATGTGGTTTTATTTTTCAACCATGACACCTCTGGGTCTTGGTCTTTTAGCTATCAGATAAATTTCTTATGGAGCCTTCTTCATTGATGGCTTTTATAGGTTCATAGGAGGTTACTAGTCTAATGACCCTAGATCCCTTACAAGTCTAGACATGTAATACCCTTGTTCCCTAGTTGACCATGGTTAGATGGTCATTGTTAGGAGAGTGAATCCGTGATCAGCACTGATTGCCCCTGTCCATGAGGGACATAGGTGCCACCCCCCCCAGGGTGAATTTATGGTTGACCATCAAATTGTCAAGGTTGCGCTTATATAAGGTCATTGAGGAGGTCTCTTTCATGTGAAGTGGGAGCTTATTCCAGAGAAGCAGCAATCTCTGTGAGACATATTTGTCTCTCCAACATGTTCTGTTTATGTCACAGGATAGGTTGAGATCCCTAAAGCGAGTGACTCTTGCCCCATTTGATTTGCAGACATGCATCATTTCCATTAGGGCAGGGTCAGAGATTGCTCTGTAGGCCATTCACAGGTCACCATTCAGCAGCCTATAGGATGCAGTGTACAGAGACAGGACCTTCATTCTTTCCATGTAGGTCATTTTTTGCAGGCCCTCAATTTTCTTGGTTAGAAACCTCTGTGGTCTCTCCAGTTGCTGCAGGTATCTGGTGAGGTATATGCAAAAGGGAGCATTGTACTCAAATAGTGGTGTGATGAGGCCTGAGTATAGAGGAGTTTTAACATCCTTAGTCTTGAATGCCGTGCCTTTATTTATGAGATGCACAAAGCAAAAGTCTGTCCTTACTACTGTGGATACATGATGATGGATGTTTAGATTGCTATCGACCTGTGTTCCCAAGTCTCTCAGCAGTGTTTCAGCTTAGGGTAGTGCTGTCTATAATGTAATTTGCAGGAGCTACTTCTTTGCCAAGGGGGATAATGATGTACTTTTTTGCATTTAGTTTTTGTCCGTGCCTCTGCCACCAATCATTTGTCTGTTAGCCCATTTTATAATATGTTAACATCATTGGGGGACTTAGTGATTGACCAAGTTTGCGGTCATCTGTGAACTTAGTAAGCCATAGGCTATCTACTTTCACCTGGACCTCTAAGGTATAGGTTCCAAATAGCAGAGGATACAAAGCAGATTTTTGAGGTACACCCCTGGTAACTGGTCTACTGGTGGAGGTGGAATCCATAACTTTAACAGTATGCATTCTATCAGTTGAGCTAGTTTGCTACCCATTTAGTGGCATGTGGGTTAATCCCCAGGCGGGAGAGTTTCACAATGTTACCTAAGAGGGGTATTGTGCCAAAAGCCTTGGCTAAGCCAAGATAAATCGTATGTACTGATTTATTCTCATCCAGGGCATTGTTGACATTCTTGAAGAAGTCCACCAGGATTAATAAGCAAGATCTGCTCATAACAAAGCCAAACTGGGCCAGGTACAAGAGTTTGGAGGTTACCTATGTCCTCATTGATAAGGTCCATGATGATCCTTTCCATGGCCTTGCAGATAAAACTGGTTAGACATATGGGTCTACAGTCCCCAGGATCGGTTGTTAGATCATTTTTATGTAAGGGGATTACTGTTGATGTTCTCCACTCTGCTGGATCAAAGCCAGTGCTTAGGCTATGGTTGAAGAGAGTGCCCAATGGTTCCAGTAGGTCTTATTTTAGATTATTTATCAAGCAGTCTGGGATGTTATCTTGTGTCATGGAGGATGGGTTTTTCATCTTGGAAAGGATGAATATGACCTGATCTTTGGAGGTATTAAGTAGAGGATTTGTAACAGAGATGCTTTAGGGTATGTCTGGTGGGAACAGGGGAGTGAAAGTTGCTCCAAATTTGTCCACCAGCAGGTTTGCAATTTCTTCCATTTCAGTGTGAGTGGTACCATCCCCTATAAGTTTGACACATAGCTGGGTATTCCCTTTAAGATTTTGGACATAGCTAAAGAAAGCCTTATGACTGCCTTTAGAGAGAGATGCTAATTTAGCCTTGTAATCATCTTTAAAGGACCTTACAAGATTTCTGATTTTCTTGTTCAAGCTGTGGAAGGTATACTTCTGCTGATTAAGTTCCCTCTTGTTCTTAGATAACAATTTTGTTATATAACTGTTTATACCTGTGGTTTACCATGGTGGCCTGTTTCATCAGGAGAACCTGGTTTTGACCCTGTCAGATATAGTGAAGTTTACAGAGCTGTTTAAATATCTATACAGGGCATTTGTGTACTCCTCTGCACAGGAGTCATTGTTAGCTGTGTTAGCAGGGAGTTTGAAACTTTCTATACCTTTGCTTAGTAGGCTAAAGTTTGCTTTGGAGAAATTGTTCAATCTGTTTTCTCCTATGGGTGCATCAGGTCTGATCTTTACTTCATATGAGACAGATTTATGGTCTGACCTTACCAGGGAGGGCAACACACAGGGGTAGTGCAGTGACCCCCCCCCCCATGTTGGTAAGTACCAACTCCAGGACACTTGACCCCCTTGTAGGAGTGCAGATTAAGTGTTTCAGAGCATTGGAATTAACAAAGTCCAAAAACCTCGATCACATTTGTGCTTGAGTATGTTATCTAGTCAATGGAAGGATAGTTGAAATTTCATATGACCAAAGTGTTTTGCTGTATAAGAAGTGATTCTAACAAATCCATGTAGGCAGTGTGCTTCTCTTGGTTCATGGTAGGGGATCTGTAGCTAGCGATGATTTGGTAGGGTGTTTTACCTATAGTTATTTGGACTTGGAGTAATTCTAAAATGTTCAATTGTTTAACCAGCCTTGAGGTGTAGTTGGATTTAATGAAGACGGATACACCTCCACCTTTGGCTCTTTCATGCTCATTTTGGGGAATGAATGTGTGGAAGGCATTGTAGCTTTGTTCAGCTGGGGTGCTCTTTGTGGCCTTGAACCAAGTCTTAGTGACTGCACAGATGTCAGCATTTTCCAAGGTGAGGAGTGCTTTCAGGGAGTGCAGTTTTCTGTTTAGACTCATAGCATTAAGCAACCTAATTTTGAGTTTGCCTCAGTTGGATTTCATTACATCAGGAATTTTGTTCTTTTGTCATTGCCTAAAAAGACACCATGAGGGAGGCAAGTATCTTTGCTAGCATCCAAAAGCCTTGGCAAAGCAGCATGGTCTGTCAACCATGTCTACCCAGGCTAACAGATATTGCATTCCCCTGGATTGACAACAAAAGCTAAGCCAATTGCTGAAGTCAGTCATTTTTTGTGTGTAATTGTGGCATCATCCTTAGTGCTAGGGACATACCTACCTGGGACATGTAATCATAGAGTTCAGGCATGTCTCTCTGTCTCTCTTCATATAGTCTAGAGAGGTACATCTCAAGGCATTCACCCCAACATGTACTATGACAGAGTCATAATGGTAATTGTTGTTGAGTGACTTGAGTGCGTGTGTGATTTGACAGTTCTTGGCACCTGACAGGCAGCTAACCGCGAACTTCTCCTTGTCCAGCCTGGTGAGGGGAGCATCTAAGTGTCTCACTATAGAATCGCCTCTGACCAAGACATTAGGTTTTGATGTGTTTTGCCTTAGGGGCTTATTTGTTGAGACACTTGTATGTGTGTCGCTATGAGTAGTGGGGGTCCGTTTGTATTCCAGATTAGTATGATTTGCTTGAGCTTGGGAGGTCTCTGGTCTTTTGGTAGGCTCTTAGTGAATACCTTTGTGTACGTGGGTTTATGTGACTTGAACTTATTTTGTGTTAGAGGAGGTGTGTGTGTGCTGGGAGGAGTGTGTGTGCTGACAACATGTTTGATGTCTTGTTTATTGTTATTTGAGAGGATTGTTTCCACTTTCATTATATAGTTACAGCTCTCACATACTGTATTCATTTGCTTTAGGAGCAAGTATTTGTCAATATATATGAGCCAGTTACTACATTGCCCCAGGATGCCCATGTCAATCAGACTGGCTTGAGAAATGTTGGGAAACTGACTGTCCATTGTATCAGGTAAAACCATAAGTGCTAGTTAGGGAGTGGGCATGTTGGATCAGCTTTTTCTTCAGGAGTAACGAGACTAACTAACAAGGGAGACTTATTCCATTGAGAATTAGGGATGACAAAGTGTGCCAAGGCTGATCAGTGCTCAGCTCAGCTGCCCACTTGGGAGGGTTCTACTGACAGACATCGAGGGAAAAACATATTTCGAGGTGTTTGCATCTATGCACGACAGTGCTAAATCCTGTTGCATGGTGAGCAGCTGCACACAAACGTGAAGCTTAAATACAAGAGGATTTTAACCATTTTAACACAAACTAACCAGTAGGAAAGCTCAGTCCTGTGCCTTTTTCCAGCAGCCCCCAACTCAGATGAATCCTGAGCTGCACACTTATGCCACAAAGATGCAGGGAGGCCCTCTTAATATAAGATGGCTGGTTTTACTGCTTAAGTGATGCCAAACAGTCTAGAGTCACCCACATTGTCTGGTTTTAAAAGGGGCCTAAAACCCCACTTCTTCGACTTTGCTTACTACTAGTCATTTAGTTGACTTTTTGCTGACTGTATTGTTTTTATTCAGTTAGAGATACAATTTGCAGATTTTCTTCCTGGGCCTTCTATGAAAATGGGATCCTACCCAGTCATACTTTTCCGGTAATCAAATATCAGTAAATAAAAATAAATAATTACTTGTAAGTGTTTAACTTTTATATACATATTTATGTACTATATTCAGCTGTGCAGTGCATGGGTTCAGGCATGCACTCCTTAAAATCTTGCACTGCCAGTGTGGCATTTTTTCCTACTACTTCCAGTGTCTAAATATACTTAAACCAAGCATGCACTTCCTCAAGGTAAAGAAAAAAAAATTGTTTCAAGAAATTCTTGCCTTTTGCCTTTAGTCTAAGCCTGAACCAACCATATGGCGTATCAAGGGTGGAAGCAGGTATATCTAGCAAGCCAAAGCTAAAGATCCAAAATACATAGAGAATAACGCAATTTATTGAAACACCTGCTTCCACCTTAGATATGCTATATGGTTGGTTCATAGTTGTTTATAGAGTATCATCACAACACAAAGTTTTAAGTCTTAGTTTGTACTTTCTGACCTAGCAAACAAGATAAGCACATACAAAGATCATATCTGAAACAGATCAGAACCATCTGAATAAATCATCAGCATTATATTCTTTAACATAAGCAAAACGAACTCAGGCCAGTCTCTTTAAAATGATATGCAGTGTATCAACAGATATGCTATAGAGATAGGTAAACAGGTTTTAATATCACACACACACCGTTTATGTTTCATAAAAATGAAATTCTAAATACAGAACACCCAGTACAGTAAATTACAATTGACAATATTATATGTGAGAAACACAGGAAGAATACAATACACTGTAAAGGAATACTCTGCTAAATTCCATGGAAATGCTATGTATTTTACAACACCAAGACAGTCCATATTTAAAATATTATGGTATTTTTCCTGAAAAACTGAAAAAAAACTATATCCCTCTCTTTAATAAACATATTGAGACTTTGTCTCAGATAATCAAGCAGGGTGTATATATTAAACAGTTTATATATTAAAGGATATGGACTAAGGGATGCTTGTGACAGTCATTCAGTAAATTATACAGAAGAAAATGAAGTGTGCTAAGTTGAATGTAGCTATGTTTTATAAAAATGCATTGAAACTGTTGCTTCCTATGAAGATCCAAGCAGGTTAAATGTAGAGTGGGTAAGAAATGTGAAGTATCGATATTATGTTGTTTTCACTGAAAATACAGTAGAGCTAATAAAATGTAAAACTACCTTCTCAGTCTGCACACATTTTCAGTGCATAAAGCTTATCTCTCCTCAAAATATTGCTCAGGGCAAAGGATGCATTACATTATTTCACTCTACTTTCCACCCAAAGCTGTATGGCTATTTAAGCAGAAAACTTCACATTCCAATCACACCAAAGAGGAAATAAAGATGTTGGCACTCTTTTAATGATAAAGCACAACTGTTTTGAGTAGCATTTTACCGTGCTTCTGAAATTTGCATAATGGACTGGACTGCAGGTATGGAGATAAATTCAGGTCTTTAATTTTTGTTTTTGATAATCCAATAAGCTGTTATAAGGTGTTCGTTTACATGTAATCTATCTGTTAAAACTCTCTTATTTTGCATCTCATTGTTTAAGTGTACATCTGCTGCATATGTAAGTTTACAAAATGCGATATGTTTTATTTAATTCAAGCAAATACATTTGTAAGTTTAATTTCAAAAGTTTGTATTTGATGCAATTTCATTTATTAGTGTAAGGGTATATTTGTATGCCTTTAGACATCTTAGCTTTTGGCATCCACATTTTCAACAGTAACTTCTTAAAACTATTACTATGATACAAATAGTTATTGTATTTCTTCTTTTAGAGGGTAACAGTACTTGTACCTTTGATGTGTGAGATATGGCTGGTGTCAATGTGATGATGGCATGTTCTCCAACAAAAATGCTGTGTATGCAGTGAATACACACACACACAAAGTGTAAGTGTGTGTGTGTGTGTGTGTGTGTGTGTGTGTGTGTGTGTGTGTGTGTGTGTGTGTGTGTGTGTGTGTGTGTGTGTGTGTGTGTGTGTGTGTGTGTGTGTGTGTGTGTGTGTGTGTGTAAACAGTCTTGGACAACTTTCATTCACTGTAGCAATATACCACTGGAAGGTGTTGGGCTTGGACTGAAAGGATGAACAGCCATTGTTTGTAACACACTTCTACAGATGGTAGTGTAAAGCTTATTTGACTGTGGCTAGTGTTTCCTGTTAACTGAAACAGCAGTGCATATTTGCCATATGCTCTTAATGTATATTGCTTCTTGCATATTACTTGGTAGTCAGAGTTTTGGATCATGACAATGTGGCCTTGAATCATCACACATACAATAGTAGCATCAGATATAGATTTATGTGCTGATATGCAAAGCCTCTAAAATCATATTAGATGATTTTAGAATTTTATCATTTAAACATCAATTAAATCAGCATAGCTGAATATTATGTCTTTCTTCCACAAGTCATATATTAAACAATGTTTTGTTGCACCTCAGAAAAGGTTTTATTTTTTGTTTTATAGAAATTCATGTGCATATATATATATATATATATATATATATATATATATATATATATATATATATGTATACATATATATTTGTGTATATATATATATATATATATATATATATATATATATATATATATATATATATATATATATATATATATATATATAGACATTAACAGTGATATTCAGTTAGTAACTACTAATGTCATGGAAAGACATACATCTCCCATATGTAAAGCAACTAAGTATCCACAAAATTAATATGCTGCTTACAATTCAATATGTATTTCATATATTTTTATGCAATCACCATATAAAACTCTAGGATGAAATGATTATATTTTTTCTGGTAAACTCATAAATCTAAAATATACATCAAATATCACATATGGTCAGTTATGAAAGAATGAACTGGTTTTCAAAACTATGCACTTATATCTGTACACATCTATATCTATATCTATCTATATATCTATCTATCTATCTGTCTATCTATCTATCTATCTATCTATCTATCTATCTATCTATCTATCTATCTATCGATATAAGTTATATGGTTTACTGTCAAATGACTGAAATACATTCCTGCAAATGATCATAATGCCAAAGTCGAAATTTAAAACAATTTTCCACCCAAATGTCGAACATGGTAAAGCTGGTGTCGGACATTCGATATTTACCTATGTTCTCATACTCTAGCCTTTTACATTCCCATATGCTTTACAATCCAGACAAGATACTTGAACAACCTAACTCTTCCCCCTTCATAGAACATATTTCTTTCCTACCTACCCCTTTATCAGCTTTCAGAGCCCACCACCACTAAATATCCTTCTACCCTATAACTTTTTCCCTTCTCTTCCGTACTTCCCAACTACTTGCCAAATAAAATATACAGCTACCTTTACTTAATCATGCCACTACTCAGCTTATCCTCTAGTCTTCTCCTCCTACTGAGCCATCGCTCATCCTGCCATGACTCTTTAACAACATCAAAACTGCAACACGGCACAACGAACTAATAAAAAACGCTAGTTGACAAGAGGCTCCTCTCCACACCAGATTTAATGACAACAAAATGCAAGGTATAAACCACAGACTTTTAAGCGCTTTTCATTTGATAACCTCAAACTTCATCAGAAAGTATTTCAAATAAACAGATACCCAGCATTTAAACACAAAAGTGTGGGAAATTGAGATTCTTAATTAAGTTTTAAAGACACACTAGTTCAATATGTAAAAACTATATATCCACTTCATAAGAAAATTTTCAAAGGAGTCACTAAAACAACATTCTACTTATGAACATTTAAAAAACTACTATGACAGTAGAAAAGATGGTATATTATATACACTATACAAAAAATTAAAAATATTATTAATGTTACTAAAAATTATTAATATACCAAATAAATTTCATCTATGCAGACTCCTAAGTTTCAATAAACAGGAAATCGAACAAGCCTCGTTCAATCCAGGATAGTTAAAGGCATTAAGCCTAATCTGCCACAAAAGCTCTAACTCTTCCAGTTTAAACGAGGCCGGTCCACCCCTTATATCTTGAACATACTGATCAATAACAAGGTATTCAAACTTATGTGTAGAATAAACCTGGATATGCTTGGCCAAGGCATTAGTATCTTTATTATGTAAAATGGCATACTGATGTTCGTATACCCTTTCTTTTAAACACCGTTCAGTTTTGCCCATATAGAATGCAGGACAAAATGAACAGTGGGCCAAATAAACAACAAATTTGCTATTACAGTTATATTTAACCTTTCAGTTTGAAGGTTCTATCGCCAATGGTAAACTGTTTAGTACATTGCATGTATTTACAAAACTTACAACTTTCACATTTAAACATGCCAATTGCCCTAATAAATGGCCTTTTAGTTCCTTCTAGAAAATTTTTAACATTTCTTCCCTTCTTAAAGACAAACTTCGGTTTTGGTCCAAAAAAGGAATAAAAACTAGTATTACCTCTAAATATATTCCAATTCTTTTCAATAATACTGATGATAGATTTAGTTTGGGAATTGAAAGATGTAATAAAGGTGAATTGAAAATTTTGCTCACTACACATGGCCAACCCTACTTCAGTGTTCACAGTTATTTGTGACTCAGAAACATCCGTCTCAAAAGGTATTTTGTTAGCAACTAAAATAGGTCTAAGTTGGTCAGTACACCGCTTATAGTCAACCTCTCTGATTAATTCGTCAATCAAACACTCAGGATAATCCCGGTGCATAAACATTTCCTTCAATAAATTACATTCATTAATAAAATCAAATTGTAATGTGCGAATCTGGCAGCCCTCACCAACTGCCCCTTAACCACCGATCTTTTTTGGTGGAAGGGGTGACAACTTGAAAAATGAAGAAAAGAATTGGAGTAAGTTGCCTTACGATGTACTTGGGAGGTAAAGCAACCTAACTCCAAATTCTTAGTTAATAAAATGTCAAGATAGGCGATAGTGTCAACGTGGAATGTATACGTGAATTCCAAAAAGGTAGTTGAAGAGTTAAATCAACCAACGAAATTTGAAGCCGTTGTGTCATTACCTTTCAACAGGATGAACACATCATCCAAAAACCGAGTATAATAAATAATGTCATCAAAATAAACATTGACTTTGGAGTCAAACACATACATTGACTCCCACTGGGCCATAACCAGATTGGCAACACTGGCTCCACAAGGAGAGCCCATTGCCAAACCGGTTTTCTGAAGGTAAAATTTGTTGTCAAACATAAAGTAGTTGTTCATCAACACTATTTCCAACAATTCCATAATGAGGGAAGTTTCAACGGTGGAAGCACCATGTTTCCTCATTAAATCAGCTACCCATTCAATTGCTACAACATGTGGGATACAGGTATACAGGTCCTTAACGTCAATAGTTAGGAAGTTATAATCATTACTAAAGTTTAGGTCATTAATTTTAGCCAAAAAGGACCAAGAATCTTTTGAAATTTGTGGTTCAAGAAGCACATATTTCTGCAAGTAAACAGCTATCACTTTTGAACAAGCATATGTCGGAGAGCCTCGGCCATCAATTAAGGGTCGCATTGGTGGATCATTTACATCTTTGTGAATTTTAGGGATCCCAAATAATATGGGATACCTAGGAAAGGCAGTAAACATATAATTAAATACCTTTTGATCAATATGCCCATCGATCAATAAATTATAAAGGCAAGATTTGACAAGGCCATATGCTGAATTAACTTCAGATCTAGAGCTAGTACGTGTCATGTCTAATAAGGCTAACATATGAGTGGTATAATCATTATTGTCGAAAACAACAAAACCACCCCCTTTATCGGGTTTACAAATTCTGATATCTTGAGACTTAAAAAAGTCAAAGATATCTCTTTCTTCCTTGACCAAATGACTCGAACTATGGTGTTTATTATTAATTTCTGAACCTAAACTTCTTAAATCTAACTCACTTACTTGCTCAAAAACCTGTAACAACGGGTGAAGTGGAGGGTTAAATGTACTGGGTATATGGAACCGCTCATCAGAAAGTGTCTGACCAGAATCCTTAAAAAATAAACCTAAATTTAGTTTCCTAGTGAAAACTTTCAATTCCAATATAAGTCTGCTAACGTCCATTTTAAACCAAGGGACATATGTATACCCCTTGGATAACAAGTCTACCATATCTAAAGAAAAAGTACTACCAGAAAAGTTATACACTTTAAAGTCTCTGTTCTTATTATAAATAATGTTAGGACCAGGAAATTCAACACATGCATTAAGTTGTTCATCATAAGAATCACATTCATTAATGCTGATATTGTCCAAATCACAAACAGTATTAAAAATGTCACACTCTCCATGAGCAATTGGAAGTCGACATTCATGTGGATCAATAAATAAATCGACCCCATATTGCATACCCGGTACCATAGTAGTATCATCAATGTCTGTCAGGGTGTTACAATGATTCACAGTCGTATAGGAGCTATTAGATAAAACAGAAGGTGACACACTGTCAAGTGTCACTTCTGTTTGTTTCAGACAGGACCCAGATACGGTCACCTCGGAAACTTCGAACCCCTCTGTTGTTTTGGTTTGGCACCCATATAGGTGTAGTTCTGAAAACCCTGCTGATTATTGAAATCATTAAAGTTGTTACTGTTACTAAAACTACTATTGGAACCAGTTTGAAAATTTTGCCTGGTATTATAGTTATAATTAACTTTTGAAACATTTTTAAGTCTTTCCTGGTCCTAACATTATTTATAATAAGAACAGAGACTTTAAAGTGTATAACTTTTCTGGTAGTACTTTTTCTTTAGATATGGTAGACTTGTTATCCAAGGGGTATACATATGTCCCTTGGTTTAAAATGGACGTTAGCAGACATATATTGGAATTGAAAGTTTTCACTAGGAAACTAAATTTAGGTTTATTTTTTAAGGATTCTGGTCAGACACTTTCTGATGAGCAGTTCCATATACCCAGTACATTTAACCCTCCACTTCACCCGTTGTTACAGGTTTTTGAGCAAGTAAGTGAGTTAGATTTAAGAAGTTTAGGTTCAGAAATTAATAATAAACACCATAGTTCGAGTCATTTGGTCAAGGAAGAAAGAGATATCTTTGACTTTTTTAAGTCTCAAGATATCAGAATTTGTAAACCCGATAAAGGGGGTGGTTTTGTTGTTTTCGACAATAATGATTATACCACTCGTATGTTAGCCTTATTAGGCAATGACACGTACCAGACTAGCTCTAGATCTGAAGTTAATTCAGCATATGGCCTTGTCAAATCTTGCCGTTATGATTCATTGATTGATGGGCTTATTGATCAAAAAGTATTTAATTATATTTACTGCCTTTCCTAGGTATCCCATATTATTTGGGATCCCTAAAATTCACAAAGATGTAAATGATCCACCAATGCGACCCTTAATTGATGGCCGAGGCTCTCCGACATATGCTTGTTCAAAAGTGATAGATGTTTACTTGCAGAAATATGTGCTTCTTGAACCACAAATTTCAAAAGATTCTTGGTCCTTTTTGGCTAAAATTAATGACCTAAACTTTAGTAATGATTATAACTTCCTAACTATTGACATTAAGGACCTGTATACCTGTATCCCACATGTTGTAGCAATTGAATGGGTAGCTGATTTAATGAGGAAACATGGTGCTTTCACCGTTGAAACTTCCCTCATTATGGAATTGTTGGAAATAGTGTTGATGAACAACTACTTTATGTTTGACAACAAATTTTACCTTCAGAAAACCGGTTTGGCAATGGCTCTCCTGTGAGCCAGTGTTGCCAATCTGGTTATGGCCCAGTGAGTCAATGTATGTGTTTGACTCAAAGTCAATGTTTATTTTGATGACATTATTTATTATACTCGGTTTTTGGATGATGTGTTCATCCTGTTGAAAGGTAATGACACAACGGCTTCAAATTTGGTTGGTTTAACTCTTCAACTACCTTTTTGGAATTCACGTATACATTCCACGTTGACACTATCGCCTATCTTGACATTTTATTAACTAAGAATTTAGAGTTAGGTTGCTTTACCTCCCAAGTACATCGTAAGGCAACTTACTCCAATTCTTTTCTTCATTTTCAGTTGTCACCTTCCACCAAAAAGATCGTGGTTAAGGGCAGTTGGTGAGGGCTGCGCGTATCTGCACATTACAATTTGATTTTATTAATGAATGTAATTTATTGAAGGAAATGTTTATGCACCGGGATTATCCTGAGTGTTTGATTGACGAATTAATCAGAGAGGTTGACTATAAGCGGTGTACTGACCAACTTAGACCTATTTTAGTTGCTAACAAAATACCTTTTGAGACGGATGTTTCTGAGTCACAAATAACTGTGAACACTGAAGTAGGGTTGGCCATGTGTAGTGAGCAAAATTTTCAATTCACCTTTATTACATCTTTCAATTCCCAAACTAAATCTATCATCAGTATTATTGAAAAGAATTGGAATATATTTAGAGGTAATACTAGTTTTTATTCCTTTTTTGGACCAAAACCGAAGTTTGTCTTTAAGAAGGGAAGAAATGTTAAAATTTTCTAGAAGGAACTAAAATGCCATTTATTAGGGCAATTGGCATGTTTAAATGTGAAAGTTGTAAGTTTTGTAAATACATGCAATGTACTAAACAGTTTACCATTGGTGATAGAACCTTCACACTGAAGGGTAAATATAACTGTAATAACAAATTTGTTGTTTATCTGGCCCACTGTTCATTTTGTCCTGCATTCTATGTGGGCAAAACTGAACGGTGTTTAAATGAAAGGGTATACGAACATCAGTATGCCATTTTACATAATAAAGATACTAATGCCTTGGCCAAGCATATCCAGGTTTATTCTACACATAAGTTTGAATACCTTGTTATTGATCAGTATGTTCAAGATATAAGGGGTGGACGACCTCGTTAAACTGGAAGAGTTAGAGCTTTTGTGGCAGATTAGGCTTAATGCCTTTAACTATCCTGGATTGAACGAGGCTTGTTCGATTTCCTGTTTATTGAAACTTAGGAGTCTGCATAGATGAAATTTATTTGGTATATTAATAATTTTTAGTAACATTAATAATATTTTTAATTTTTGTATATTGTATATAATATACCATCTTTTCTACTGTCATAGTAGTTTTTTAAATGTTCATAAGTAGAATGTTGTTTTAGTGACTCCTTTGAAAATTTTCTTATGAAGTGGATATATAGTTTTTACATATTGAACTAGTGTGTCTTTAAAACTTAATTAAGAATCTCAATTTCCCGCACTTTTGTGTTTAAATGCTGGGTATCTGTTTATTTGAAATACTTTCTGATGAAGTTTGAGGTTATCAAACGAAAAGCGCTTAAAAGTCTGTGGTTTATACCTTGCATTTTGTTGTCATTAAATCTGGTGTGCAGAGGAGCCTCTTGTCAACTTGCGTTCTTTAACAACATCAACATCTCTTTGATTCTGCCCCAGTGAGTTATTAATTGCTCCATACACTCTCCACTCATCACATCAAACCTATTTAATCATGCCCCTCACCTTTACTCCAAATATAGACCGATAACGCCATTTCATCTCAAACCAAAACAAACTTAATTGGACCACCCTGCCAAAAAAAGTACTAATAATTTACCAATATACTAAAATCCTTCTAGGAGAAGACATTAACTCTAATCCTTGTCACAGCTATCACAATGACCATCAAGACAATTCTCTTCCACACACTACCCTACAATGGTCAGACCCCAACCCCAGTAATTTAATTTTTGTTGCCATAAGCTAGAGGCATAAGAAATAAAATTGCTGAACTATATGTCTGGATTACCAAAAATAAGTCTAATATTCTCATTATAACTGAATTTTGGCTTAAACCCAGCACAAACCTGTCTGAAATTACAGTGGCAAACTCAAATGTAACCAGTCGGCAAGGCTGTGAGTTAAAACCATAACTTTAATAAAACAACAAAAGTAAAACATAGCTGAGTAAAACACAGGATAAACACTTTCATGACCTAACTAGTCACTTCCTCAGATCATCCACATTACAAAGAAACATCCATAAAACAGCCAAATTCCAAAATAACCTCTTAAGACCACATGACCTTAATAATGGTCTTAAGGGTACACAGTCATTTAAGCCTTTGCTGCTATCATTTCGAAGCTCAAGGATCCACTTAATTTCAATACATTCAGTAGGAGTTCTAACATCTCCTTTTCTAAAAGGCATTCTAAGGGTCTATATTAAATCAGCAACCACTTAAAAAAGTGAGCACTGATTTATCAACCCCATGTAAGAGAAAGCTTACAATCCCAAACACTTAGAACAGAATTTTTTTTCCAAGGGAAAAAAAAATCACTGTTCCACAAAAAAAATAAATTAAATAAATAAATAAAAACTTTAAAACATTACATAAAGTGGGAGCCTTCACCCCCACACCCCCCAATGTGGGGGACTGTGCCCCCATACCCCCCACTTAAATATACCAATTCCAAGATCACATTACAGTGATGAAAACGACAATGTAACAAAGTTGGCCAAGTGATTTCTTTCACGGGGAAATAAATTGCTTATATGCTGTTTCGCTATTTTGCTGTTTCGTGCTTTCAAGTTTATTCAAGATGCATTTGAAGAAATGTATCTTTGATCATATAATAGGAACCCACATTCTAAATAGCTCTAATACAAAAACTCTAAAAAGTATGCACATCACTAGTTGCAGATACATGCTTTGATAGGGCATTTTTCATATCCTGCTTACTAGTGTTATACAAATGCTCTCATATTCTTTCCTTCAGTGTTATGTTAGTCTTCCCAGCATAAAACTATGACATACAGTACATACAGCCAGATACACTAAGTTACTGCTTTCACATATGGCATAATGTTTTAACTTATAAACCTTCTTAGTATCAGGATTTTAAAAAATAAGTTCTTCATTAGTATTGACACTTAGCACATCTACCACATGGATGTGTTCCATGTTGGTCAGATGAATGAGCAATCCTGGTGATTGTGACATAATAACCTTTTAAGAGACATAAATGTTCTTAAAACAAAACGTAGGGGTATCACCGAGTATCCCCTTATACCTTTCATCACACATTAGAATAGACCAGTGCCTTTGTACAACATCACAAACCAGGCAAATGTTATTAGAGTAGGAGATACTCATTCTAAGTGTGCCCCTATCACCAGGTCATCACTATCACACTTCACTTGTGAACCTGTCAAAAAATAGGGTTTAGCCCTAGTCTTATGCTGAGACAGAACCTTGTTGTGTAATCTGTCTACCATACCAACATTATATTCTCTGTTAACAAGACCATTTGTTAACTCATCAAACAAATGTTTCATTTTATCATCATGTACATTCAATTTAGTTCATCTAATAAATTGTCCACTAACCACATTATTAAAAACATGAGGTGGATGCATGCTTTGTTCATGTAATAGGCTCTTTTTCTGGCATGGTTTCCTGTACATCCATGTGTCCAGCCCCATCCCAGTTCTCACCACACACACAGGCAAGAAATCAATTTCACTGTTGAATATAATCTATAAAATCTTGGAGTAGCTCTGTTGTGCCCATCCTGATAAAAAACACATCATCCACAAACCGCACATGATACAGTATGTATTGTCTATAAAAATTGCTACTCTCAAAGATGTACAATGACTACCAATATGCAAGAGCAATATTCCCATAGCTATTGGCATAAGCAGTGCCAACAGCTATGCCAACCTCTTGAATATAAAAGTCACTAGTAATAGAAAAAAATGTTCTCTAATATGATGTCAAACAGGCTAAAAATCAAATGAATGTTTCCACTACTGCACCCAGAATTCCTTGATAAATAAAGTCTTATAAATTCAGTCCTAATATCATTAGGGATAACAGTAAACAGGAACACTGCTTCCAATGTTACAAATAAAACATGACTACAGATATTCTAAGCTGATCATTCATATAAACTAGAGAGAAAATGTCCTGTATCCTTTAAAACTGTCCCAACCTTGTCTAACAGCAGATACAACTGTTTCTCCACAAAGATAAACAACGGTTCAGTGGCCCATCACTGCTATTCATTTGTCTTGCCCTTAACCTATTAAGCTTTCTACTTAATAGATTAGGTCATGATTACAATTTGGCTCAAGACAACAATGAAGTGTAAAGACTTCATCTTCTTTTCGTCAATAATTTAAAACTGTATAATTCATCAGCTGAGAAGCTGAAAGCACAACTAGAAGTGGTCAAAACGTTCTCATTTGATATAAGAATATTATTTTGTCTTGATAAATGTGTAAAAGTTACCTTTAATGCAGGAGAGCTGCAGCACCAAGAAAATATCAGTCTGGGACAGGAATGTGATATAAAGGAACTTGAGCAGGAGGGAGGGTGTAAATATTTTGGAATTAATGAAGGATGGACAATAAAACATGAACAAATCTGAACGAAGCTCAGTAACAAATATTGTAGTAGAAGAAAAAGGAGTAGAATTTCTAATGCAGGATAAAGAAAAAGCATGGAAAGAGTGTCAAAAATCTAATACGCCAGAATATATCGAAACCTTCAGAATGCTTTGCGAGCATACTAAAAAGCAAAGAAACGAAGACAATAAACTGTACTATGATAATTTTCAGAATAATAGGAAACATAACCATAAAAATTCTGGCAACCATTAAAGAATTCTTGTTTACTATCTCTCACTTTTTCCCTAATTCTCTCCGTTAACATCTGATTGGTTTTACCTATATAAAATTTCTTGCATAATAAGTATTGCTCTAAATACATTAAATGTTTAGATCTACAAGTGGCTTTCGCCTTACACTTATGCATGTTCTTTGTGATGAGATGTACAAAAATGTTCTTGCTATCTATCAAATAACAAAAGTTACATCTTCCACAGGGTACAGTACATGCTAAAGACACGTTTTCTATCTTTTCATCTTTCTTTTTCTTATTATAACAATGCAATCTTTTCAATGATCATTTGTTTTTGAAACAAAATGCTGGTGCCTGGCCTATCATGATATTAACTTGTTCATCTCACTGTAAAATATACCAATTCTTCTTGATTATATCACATATTACTCTGATATTCCTCAAATATGTTAAACAAATTTTAGGCACATTTATAGTAAAACCATCTTCACTATCTTGTGTATGATTATTATTAAACCCTGAAAAGTAGCTCTACAGACTTAGTTATTGAGCTCTCTCTTTCATGCTATAACCTCCTCCTACTAACTCTTTTTTCATAGTACTAGTATCTGTAGTAAAAGTTTCTTTTTCTTGGCTCAAAAATGATAGTAAATGTTTCTTCATTATTATTTAAGCATGAAATCCTCATAGCTTGGCCTTTAATAATGTTTTTATATACATAAGGTGGATGTAAACTATTGTGAAGTAGGATATCGGTTCTGTGATATTTCTTCCTACATCTAGAGGTATTAATGTTATTTAGATTATCTTTCTTAAGATGCATGTCTAGAAAATCTATGTCATTTTCTGAGACTTTTTATGAAAACTTTAGAAATGTCATAGTGGTATGTATATATTCTATAAGTTCTTTCAGTTGTTCGTCTTTTCTTGTACAAAGGATAAACACATCATCTACAAATCTACAGTAAAATTTAATGCGAGAAGTAAACTTGTTATGTTTTAATACATGAGTACTTTCCCATTGCATGAAAACAGCATTTGCATAGCTGTTAGTGCAAGGGGTACCTATCACTACACTGACTTTTTGATAATAATACTTATTAGAGTACATAAAAGCATTATTCTCTAAAACTGTTTCAACAAATAAGCACAATAGATCAATATTTTCTATACTATTTATACTGCACTCCTTCAAAAATTCCTTCATAAAATTGAATCCTTCATCATGAAGGATAACTGTAAATAAGGAACAAATATCTAGCATCACAAACTAATAATTCTATTTCAAATCCATGTTTACATATATAGTATACAGCTCCATTAAAAATGCTTAGTATCATTCAAAACTATCTTATAATTTCCTGAAACAGATTGTAGCTATTTCTGTATGAACAAAGTCATAGTTTCAATGACACACTGTTGCCCAGAAATTATGGGTCTTAATGGTGGGGTTTATATTACATGAACAATCTATCAAAATGTCGAGTACAAGATACTCAACATAGTTTGATTGAACATTCATGTAATCAAAGACTTCAAATGTTGAAATTTGGAATTCTGAAATGTTTTGGTCAGCCTTCCTAGCGAGTGTAGCATGTAACATAAACATGCTACATTGTTCACAATAGCTATGTAAGAGGCTTCTTTCTTTAATATACCAACTCTGAGATTGCTGTACATTGGGGAAAGGGCAATTTCCGGGTAATCACTTGTGTAAGAAGCCGCTTTGCGATTACCGGGAGATTGCCCTTTCCCCAATGTACAGCAGTATTGGAGTTGGCATATTTAGTTAGGGGGGGGGGTGAAGCCCTCCACTTTATTTTAAAAGTATGTTTGTTTGTATAGGTGTTTAAGTGTTTGAGTGATGTGAGTGTGTAGAGGTTTGTATGCATTGGTTGTATGTGTGTGTTGTATGTTAGTTTAGAGAAGGTATGGGACAAACAACATCTTTTGATTTTGTATTTTTCAGGGTTTTTAGGTTTCAATTACATGAACGAGAGCTCAAAGTGTTTTGAATATGTTGTACTTGACATTTTGATCGTTCATTCATGTAATATAGTCCCTTAATGGTGGGTTAATCAGGTTTTTATGTATTTTAGGAAGAGGTTGAAACAATGGAACTAATGGTGTTTCTACTATACAAAATGTATAAATATCTGTGGTAATAGCCTCACTGGATAAACAATCACTCAACGTCCTGTATACATTATAAATTAAGTCATAAATGCTAGGGAGCATAACAAGTTCATAAATCATCTTATCCTTCAGTAAACTTAATATTGCTGTGTCATACATTTCTGTATCCATGATTACTATAGTTTCACCTTTATCAGCAGGCATAATACATACATTCACATAAGAGCGTAAGCCTTCCGGTGCTTGCTGTTCTCGTTTATTCAAATTATAAAAACATTTACTCTATTATTCATAGTAAGTGTACTGTTACAGTCACATTCCCATACATTACACAATACTTCTAATTCTTGGGTACACACCCATCATCAATTAAAGAGACTCTGATTAACTCCAAATAAAGGTCAGCTGTCGTAATAGGATTTTCCTGACATTTACTCAGTTGCCTGTAACATCAAAAGCCATGGTTCACAGAGAGCTTACAAAGCATCAAAGGGATCTCATTGTTGAAAGGTATCAGTCAGAAGAAGGGTACAAAAAAAATTCCACAGCATTGGATATACAATGGAACACAGGGAAGACAGTCATCAAAAAGTGGAGAAAATATGGGACAACAGCAATGTTGCAAATAACGGGATGTCCCGCCAAAACTGATGAAAAGACAAGATGAAAACTGATCAGGGAGGCTGCCAAGAGACGTACAGCAACACTGAAGGAGCTGCAGGAATTTCCGGCAAGTACTAGTTGTGTACTGCATATGACAACAATCTCCCGTATTCTCCATATGTCTGGACTATAGGTAGGGTTGCAAGATGGAAGCCTTTTCTTACACAAAAACATCCAGGCCCAGCTAAAATTTGCAAAACAATACATCGTCTCCCAAAAGCATGAGGGAAAATGTGTTATGGTCTGATGAGACCAAGGTCAAAGTTTTTGGCCACAATTCCAAAAGGTACGTTTAGTGCAAAAATATTTCACATCACCAAAATAACACCATCCCGATGGTGAAGTATGGTGGTGGCAGTATTTTGTGTTGGGGTTGCTTTTTTTCAGATGAAACTGGGGCTTTAGTCAAGATGGAGGGAATTATTAAAGAATTATCAGAGCCACATGCTCCAGGAATCTAAACCTTGTCATCACAATAAACAAAACAAGCTATAGGGATAGGTTCCTGACCCAGAGACTCCCCAGACTCTGGAATAGATTGCCCATACATGTCAAGCAGAGTGCCTCTTTGGCTCTCTTCAAAAGGAACCTTGACGACTGGATGGGAGAAAGGAAATTTACCCTGGGGATCACGTCAGTCGCCCTGCTAGACAGGGGTCCAGGGAAGAAATAGCCAGGGAATTGTTATGGCTAGGCTTGTATAGGCCCTAGGGCTGATAGCCTAGTACCAACCTATGAACCTATTAACAGTTCCAAATACCAGTCACTTTTAGCCCAAAACCTTCAGGTGTCTGCTAGAAAGATGAAGATGAAGAGAAATTTCACCTTTTAACACAACCATGACCCCAAACATACATCTAAATCAACAAAAGAATGGCTTCACCAGAAGAAAATTAAAGTTTTAGAATGGCCCAGCCAGAGCCCAGACCTAAATCCAATAGAACGTCTGTGGCCTGACCTGAAGAGGGCTGTGCACAAGATATGCCCTCACAATCTGACAGATTTGGAGTGCTTTTGCAAGGAAGAGTGGACAAATTTTGCCAAGTCAAGATGTGCCAAGGTGGTAGACTCCTACCCAAGAAGATTGAATGTTGTAATTAAATCAAAAGGTGCTTCAACAAAGTATTAGTTTAAGGGTGTGCACACACAACAAAGTATTAGTTTAAGGGTGTGCACACTTATGCAACCAGCATATTGTACTCTTTTTATTTTTTATATTTTTTCCACCTAACAGATTTGTTTGTTTTTCATAGGTTCATAAGTTCATAGGTGTGTACTAGGCTAATGGCCTCGGAGCCTTTACAAGCCCAGCCCATAAGATTACCTTGGCATCATGTCACCTGATCTTAGTTCCCAGTGCCTCTGTCGAGTAGAACCACTGGAGTGATCTCCAAATTTTCTATTTCCCATCCACTCATCAAGATGTCTCTTGAAGAGGGCCAGTGAGGTCCTCTGTTTGACATGTATTGGAAGTCTATTCCATAGCATGGGCAGTTTCTGGGTTATGAACCGGTCCCTCCAGCATGTTCTGTTGATTGTGGTAATGAGGTTGAGCTCTCTGGAGCGTGTGGTAGGGAGGGATTGGGATTTCTTTAGATGCAGCATTTCTAACAGAGTTAGGTCAGACATAGCTTTGTAAGTCAATCAGAGATCACCTCTAAGTAGGTGATATGAGACAGAGGATAGTTGGAGTATTTTGAGTCTGTCCATATAGGGCAAGTGTTTAAGGCCTAGGATCCTCTTTGTGTGGTACTTTTGTGGCCTCTCCAGTTGTTGCAGGTGTCTAGTGTGGTACATACCAAATGGGATTGGTCTAATAAGGGAAGAGTAGAGGAAGACAATGACCTCTTTCTTCCTGGATGTAAAACCCTTAGTAATGAGATGTGATACATAGAAGGACTTTCTGATCACAGTGGCAATGTGGTGGTCAAAAGAGAGGCTGCTGTCAACCTGTGTTCCCAGATCTCTTGTAACACCTTCTGTGTTCAGTGGACTATGATCGAAGTGGCAATTCATGGAAAGTGGGTTTTTCCCAAAGGGAATGCTGACATATTTTTTGGCATTGAGATTAAAGCCATGGTTCTGACACCAGTTGTTGGCCTCAGTGAGGCCTTTCTGTAGGATGTCAACATCACTTGGGGTGTTAATAATGGCTCCCAAGTTGCAGTCGTCTGTTAACTTTGACAGCCAGAGTCCCTTCATGTTGGCCAGGACTTGTGAGAAGTAGGTACCAAACAGGAGAGGACCTAAGACCAATGCCTGTAGGACTCCACTCGTGACTGGTCTGCAGTCTGACTTGGAGTCAGCTACTTTCACACTGTGGGTTCTATCTGTGAGCCAGTTTGCAACCCACCTAGTGATATAGGGGTTGATGTCTAGCTTAGTGAATTTTTCTATGATTCCAGAGTGAAGAATGGTATCAAAGGCCTTGGCAAGATCAAGGTAGGCTGTATGAACCACCTTGACATCATCCACAGCACTGGTGACTGACTCAAAGAAGTCGACCAAGTTGAGAAGGCATGATCTACCCTTCACAAGACCAAACTGTGTAGGGTCCAGAATGTGGAGATTCCCTGTATCCTAGTTTATTAGTCCATGATGATGCTTTCCATAGCTTTGCATATCAGACTAATCAGGCTAATGGGGTGATAGTTTCCAGTGTCTGTAGTCACTCCTCCTTTGTGGAGAGGGATGACTGTAGCAGTGCACCATTCAGTAGGGAGAAAGCCTGAGGTGATGCTATGACTGAACAGGGCACACAGGTGAGGAGCCAGTTCACACTGTGGTTCATGTAGAACACACTCGGGGATATTGTCAGGTCCCATAGAAGCTGTATTCTTGGCCTTGCACAGTGCTGTTTTAACCTGCGCAGTAATACTGGGTGCCTGGCAATCTACTGCTATTGTGATTTGTCCTTTGGAGGGGGAGAGAGGGGTAAAGTTGGCACTGAATCTGTTGGCCAGTATATTGGCTATATCTGTTGGCTCGGTATACAAGGTACCATTGTGCAGTAGCTCAGAGAAAATCTGGGTGCTGCCGTTGAGATTCTTTACATAACTATTGAAGGCCTTATGGTTGTCTTTACTATCTGCTGCAATTCTGTTTTCACATCTAGCTTTAGTGGATTTGATGAAGGATCTCAGCTTTTTGTTGAGGCTGATAAAGGAGTTTTTCCAGTCTTGGGACTTCATTTTATTCTGCATCAGTTTCCTCCTTGTCTTGTAGAGTTTGCTTATGGCAGAGGACTGCTAGATTGGCTTCCTTTTTTGGAGGAGAGTGTCTTGGTTTTATTGGGTATGGCAAGATCCATACATTTGTGTATGTGTTTGTACAGTGCATTGGTGTATGAATCTGCAGTCATGCAACTATTCTCCATTTGCATGGGTGCCATGAAGTTAGCCACCTCTGTTTTTAGGAAACCAAAGTTAGCTTTGGAGAAGTTTTTCATGGTGGTTACCTTTGTGGGGGTGATGAGAGGGTGTGGATTTCCAAGTTGATTAGTTTGTGTTCGGATCTAACCAGGGAGGAGCTGATTACTGGTGTAGAGCAATGGTTGCCCATGTTAGCAATGACCATGTCAAGGATGTTGCTACCTCTAGTGGGGGTAAGAAAGAAGTGGTCCAGGGCACTGGAATTAATGAATTTGAGAAAACGTTAGGAAAGTGTATTGGTACATGAGTAGTTTTCCCAGATAATTTCAGGAGTAGTTGAAGTCGCCCAGTATGAGAGTGTTAGGTTGGACCCCAATATTCTCCAGGGTGCTTAGGAATGTGGAGTGTGAGTCTTAGGACATGGTTGGTGACCTGTAACAGGCTATGGCCTGAATCATTGTCTTACCCAATATTAGTTGCACTTGAAGATTCTCTGATGCATTATGCTGGGCTACCAGTCTGGAGGTGTGCACATCCTTTATGAATTTGGAAACACCACCGCCTTTGGAGCTTCAGTCCAGGTTCTGTGGCCGAAAGGTTTGGAATAGGTTATAGTCTGGTAGTGCAGGGGTACTTTCTGCTGCCTTAAACCAGGTGTCTGTGACAGCACAAATGTTGATGTTCTCCATTTTTATAGGAGTTCTTTCATGTGACTGCATTTTGAGATTTAGACTTCTAGCATTGAGCAGCATGACCCTCAGATTGCATTTGTTTATAGCTGTTAAGGTGGTAATTTGGTCTTTGGAACACCACCTAAAAAAAGGCAATATAGGGGTGGCAAGAGCCTTGGCCATTATCCGGAAACCCAGGGATGACAGATGTAGGCCATCTCTGGCAAAGCATCAAGGTCTGTCATTCATGTCATCCCAGGCAGACTGATACTGGATCCCCTTAGAATGACACTAGAAACTTAGTCAATTGTTGAAATCAATCATTTTCTGCTTGTACTGTGGTATCATTCTGGGTGATGGTAGGATGTTGCTCAGGGCTAGGTTCATACCCGCCTGGGTTACATAATCCGAGACCTCCTCCATGTCTCTTTTCATGTAGTCCAGGAAGGCATGTCTCAGGTCATTCCCATCCACATGTACAATGACAGAGTCATATTTGTACCTGTTCTTGAGGGTCCTGAGTGGATGTATTATGTGGTGGATCCTGGCACCTGACAGGCAGCTGACTGTTACGTTCTCCTTATTCAACCTAGTGAGTGGAACATCAGTGTGCCTCACTATCGAGTCACCTATGACTAGTGTGCTGGGCATGCTGTTTTGCCTTAGGAGCTTTGGTTGAGTGGCGCACTGTTTAGAAGAGTTATGTGTCTTGCGATTAATGCTGTGTTGTGCTGGTCGAGTATGTTTCTGCCTTGGAGGTGTCGACTGTTTGTGTAGATGTTTATTGAGAGCCTCCATGAAGGTGGGTGTGTGGTTTGTGTTTTTATGTAAAGGCAGTGCTAGTGTGTGTTCTGGAGGGCTATGTGTTCCATGTGATGTGGTGCAAGTGCTGACCTTCTCTTTCTAACCAGCAATTTTGGTCTTGGCTGGAGAGTGTGTGGGTTCCAATTTGGATATATAAGTGCAACTCACACAAGTCTGAGTGTTGGGAGGTAAGAGGAGATGGTTGTCAGTGTACATGAAGCAGTTGCTACATTGCCTCAGATTCCCAAGCTTACCAGGTAAATAGGAAAAAGCACAGGGAACTGACCTTTAGACATGCCTGCAGGGGTGGGCATTAATAATAAGTACTGGAGGTGTTTCCTTGTAGAATGTTTAGTGCTGGTAGCACTTTTGTGTACTACAATAACTGCTACAAGAAGTCTGGTATGGTAAAGTGCTAGACTAATAAGCTAGTAAAAGTGTAGGAGAGGAGAAAACTAGCAGATCTAAGGGAAAATTTGAAGAGCAGACTTTGGCACCTCTCAGAAGCTTACAAACAGTCCTGGATACATCAAATCTGTATCTGGGCTAGACTAGCTACAGGAAATGTGGGAAACAAGCACAAACACAGGCTTTTAAACCAGAAAGTTGAAAATGGTGGAAAAACTGCCCAAATGGCCAATAAACTACAAATTCTTGGCCAGAAACCACTCCTGTTGTGGTAGATAGGCTACCTAGTGCTTACCACTCCTACTGATAAGCTAGAAGGCTTCTATCCAACACAGAAAGGCTTGGGGGGTCAGAAGCTTACATAGAGTCCTGGACACTGCAAATCTGTATCTGGACTAGACTAGTTACAGGAAAGGCAGGAAAAGCACAAATGCGAGCTTTTAGACCAGAAAGTTGAAAGAGATGGAAATGCCCAAACAGCCAATACACTACAATTTCTGGGACAGAACCCACTCCACTTGTGGTAGATTACCTGCCTAGTGCTTACCATACCCACTGACAACCTAGAAGGCTTCCCTCCAACACAGAAAGCCTTGGGGGAGCTCAGAAGCTTACAAACAGTCCTGGATACAGCAAATCTGTTTCTGGACTAGACTAGTTTTAGGAAAGGTGGGAAACAAGTTCAAATGCAGGCTTTTAAACCAGAAAGTTGAAAGAGATGGAAAGAACTGCCCAAACGGCCAATAAACTACAATTTCTTGGCCAGAAACTACTCCTGTTGTGGCAGATAGGCTACCTAGTGCTTACCACTCCCACTGATAAGCTAGAGGGCTTCCGTCAAGACAGAAAGCCTTGGGAGGCTCAGAAGCATACAAACAGCCCTGGATACAGCAAAACTGTATCTGGACTAGACTAGCAACAGGAAAGGTGGAAAACAAGCACAAAAGTGGGCTTTTAGACCAGAAAGTTGAAAGAGATGGAAAAACTGCTCAAACGGCCAATAAACTGCAATTTCTGGGTGAGAAACCATTCTTGTGGTAGATAGGCTACCTAGTGCTTACAACTCCCACTGATAAGCTAGAAGGCTTCCCTCCAAAGGTTGGTGGGCTCAGAAGCTTACAAACAGTCCTTGAAACAGCAAATCTGTATCTGGACTAGACTAGTTACAGGAAAGGAAGGAAACAACCTTAGAATATTTTTTTTGAATTGTTCAGGTTATAGGTCACATTAAAGGGGGGAAAAGTTTTGAAGTGATTTATTGTGGTCTTATTTTTTATATCACAAAAACCTGGCATTTAACATGGGTGTGTAAAATTTTCTATCCACTGTATATATATATATATATATATATATATATATATATATATATATATATATATACATACATATGTGTCCAAGATTGCCATTTCTTAGAATATTCCCTTTTCCCCAAGGAATGGCAGTCTTAGAGTTGGTATATATATATATATATATATATATATATATATATATATGTGTGTGTGTGTGTGTGTGTGTGTGTGTGTGTGTGTGTGTGTGTGTGCGTGTCTGTGTGCGTGTGTGTGTATATGGGTCTATATCACAGTCAAAGTTTTATAACTTAGAACATGGAATGTTCGAACCATTCCATTCAAAGTTACAAAACTTCGACTAGTGATAAAAAAAAAAAAGAAGTAAAAACAAAATAAACTGTTGTAAGTAGGGGACAAGTGCCCCTCTCCACTACTTAAATATACCATCTCCGAGATCGCACCACATTGAAATGAACTTATGGTCTCAACCATATGGAGTTCGAACTTGTACAAGTTCAACTATGTGATAGGAACCCTATATATATATGTGTCGAGTTTGAGGGTGGGAGCTTGCCCCCTTCAGGGGGTGAAGAGAGGATTGCCTTCCTGCAAAAGACAAGTTTAAAGTTGAAGAGCGATGTTCAATATTTGCTCTTCTTCGTCTACGTTTTGGTCAGTTTGTGTTCACATTCAGCGTTATGAATGCTAACATTTTAATAGTGAGTCTGATACAAAGTTTGACGTAGTTGTATCTGTGTATGATCACAACTATTTGTATTTGACAGGCAGGTATTTATGGAATGAAATCTTTAGACATTGGCAATTGTATTTGTTAGAAGTATAAGTGCCTTTATATTTCAGAGTAAAATTTTGTATTTTTTTTTCTTTTTTTTTTTTGTCAAATCCAGCCTTCTGACTACTTCAAGTTACTTTCCAGAGTTCTTTTTTTTTGTAGTTGTTTCAAGCTTCTTAAACCCTGTGACTCACTTAATGTTTATGATTGGGAGCTCAGTTTTGCAGAAAACAGATAAGTAATCTGACTCTATGTGCAAGTGTATGTTACCTCTAACTGCTCCTAGCAGACTAATTGAGTTATCTGCAATATGATTTGGTCTTTACTTCTTTGTCTGGTAATTTGTCATTAGTTATTTCTTTAACAGTTTCATTTTATTCACATTTCCTCATATGGCTCATTCTTATATGATAAACTCTGTTTGATATTTGGTCTTGTTTAATATTTTAGTAATAACCCACACCTGGGTGTGGGTAATGCTGGATTTACCCATGGTTGGTGTGGATTGGTCACATGGGTGAAGCCCGTGTGACCAAACAAAGACAACCGTGAGTAAATCCAGCATTACTTACACCCAGAAGTGGGTTATTGCTATTATACAATGACATTATTTAAGAAAAAAAATACTTTTCTTAAATGATGTCCTTGTATATTGGTGCCGTGCTATCCTCCTGCCGCTTGACAGCTCCACTTTGCCATTGCTGATGTACTGCGCATGCGTTTGGAACTTGCGTTCCCACACATACCCAGTACATCAGTGCTTGGGAAAGTAAGCAACGGAGAAAAGATCTCCGTTGCTACGTTTTTTTTTGTTTTTTTTTTGTTAACTCTTAAAATTAAAGAATATATCAATGGAAAATGTCTGGGCGATCAGACCTTTTTCCATTGTATATTCTTAATGGGCACGTTGGTTGGGCTGGCCAATCAGCGTGCTCTTTTTACTATGTTACCAGCCAGTCATTGTATAACTATTGATTTATTTCCATTTGATTACTGAGCTAGTCTGATGCAGAACATATTTTCTCTGATGGCCTGAAAGAAAATCTCCAGAAAACAGTAATTTAAATAAGTTGCAAAGCAATTCAAAAATGTAGTAAAGCCTGAACAATAATATTGTTTTATTACTAATCTGTGTAGTAGAAAGTGAGAAATGAAATGCTGGACATCTAGCTTGTATGATGTTGTTAATTACAATTAAGAATCAAAGGAACTAAGAAGAATACTAGGAAAACAGTCATAAGGACCATATGATCTATAGCCAGAGGACCATACGATTTATAGCTATAGACAACTTTAAGCAGATACATTTAAAATTTGTGCCTCCCTTTTCAAATGTTAAATAGTGCTCACCTCCCAAATCAAGCAGGGATGTACATGAGAATCATGGTGTAGATCTGTGTCTTCCCATTCAGTTAATAACTCTAGCTTTAATGGTAGTCAAAGTAGTATTTTGTTTAACCTGTTATGGTGACTTCTTCCATAGACTCTTTTTCTGGTAAGTCCTGTGCATTTGTTGGCATTAATTTAGGTTTCTAGTATGTGTGTTTGCAGAGCCGCTGATTTTGCAAAGGATTTGGAGGTCAAATATGACTGGGTCTTTCAGAGCTCAAAAACTGAGACACAGCTCACCTCAAAGTTGCATGCAGACAACTGAGTATAAGATAGCTCTGCAAATCTATCAGCTGACGGATATAAGGTCTTTATTTTTTCTTGGCAAGACATCTTTGTGGCCTTTCTAGTTGAGCTATATGTTTCAATGTATGCATTCCAAGGGGGCATTGCATTTGATGATGGGTCTGATAAGGTAAGATTACAGCTGCAGGAAGACTTCTTTGGATCTTGAACATATTACTTTAGAAAATAACTTGGCTATACAGAGTAATTCCCTTAGTATGGTGGAAAAATAATGACTGAATAATACAGAATTACCCGCTTCATGCAGAGGTGAAAAACACTTTAATATAAAATAAATTGCTTTAAAAACATAAAAAATTTCAGCACAAACTTGACTAAGCACTTTCACCCTGTGTAAAGGGCTTCATCGGAGTCAAATTTTAAAAAAAGTCACATCATTTTATACATGTATTTAACATTAATTAATGGCATCACTTCCTTTGCCTGTGTATTTTCTAACCCAATCCCTAATGTCAGGTCCTTTCACCATATGTTCAAAAAATTATATATTTTGTGGTGACTACAGAACAATTAAAAAAAAAAAAAAAAAAAAAAAAATATATATATATATATATATATATATATATATATATATATATAAATGTGTACATATATATATATATATATATATATATATATATATATATATATATGTTTGTACCTTTATATGACAAAACATGCAATGTTGATCACAAACTACTGTTGTTTTCCCAGTCATTTTTCATTTTTGAAATAAACAACACTTCAAATAACCTAAAGTGTAACCCAATCTGTTAGTGTACACCAGGATATACTATATAATCCCTGCTCTCTGTTTAAGAATTCCTGCTATAGAAATATAATCATTGATTCGTAGTTCGTTTTTGGCATTCAATCTCACCTGCTACTCAGTTTCTTTAATTTCTGCTTCTAATTTGGAGTCCCCCCTCTATATCTAATCTTGACTTTATCAATAACAAAAAATATAAAGTTCTTGAAGTTCGTAAATTTCGTACTATACAGGTACAGGGAGCTGCTAGTTTTCTTATTTTTAATGTCATGGACATGCTCAGAGATTCTGTCTGTTAATCTCCTAATTGTCTTTCCAACACAAAATGCTGGACAGGTTGTACACGTTGCCATGTAGACCACCAATTTGTTCTCACAATTTCATCTTCCTGGACACTCTAAATTTCTGTGGAACTGAGCTATGGCTATGTATGGTCCATTATTGATGTATTTGCACCATCTACAAACTCCACATTTACTCATAACAGACCTATAGGTGTTTAATTTGTTTTTTGATCCCATTTCCAATAGTTCTTTTAGATTTCTCCCTCTACTGTAAGCTATTTTTTGTCTATTTCCTAATTTACCTTTTAATTTATGGTCAAATATACCTTCCCAGAACATATTTAACCTAGACACTAATAATGGGGTGTACTCATTAAACTCAATAACCATAGCATCATTCCCAAAAATGTTTTCTTTTGCCAAATCGCTTTGTACCTCATTTTCCATTCTTAATATTGGGAGGAATTTTCCATATCTATTTCAATTCACCCCCCTCCTTATTTTCACCAGGAATTGAGGCGGATATCCTCTGTCTATCAACATGTCCATTAACTTATCCATTTCCACTTTGAATGTCTCATCATCACTTATCAACCTTGACAATCTAACCATTTGTGCTTCGGCAACACTCCTTTTGTTGGTGTAGTGGGTGGCAACTGTCAAATCTTAATAACAAAACTGAGCATGTTTTCTTTCTAAAAATGGTAGACGTTAATTCCAAAGTAGTATTTTGTTTAACCTGTTATGGTGACTTCTTCCATAGACTCTTTGTGGCAAGTCCTGTGCATTTGTTGGCATTCATTTATGTTTCTTGTATGTGTGTTTGCAGAGCCACTGATTTTGCAAAGGATTAGGGGGTCAAATATGACTGGGTCTTCCAAAGCTCAAAAATTGAGATACAGCTTACCTCATAGTTGCAAGCAGACAACTGAGTATAAGATAGCTGTGCAAATCTATCAGCTGAAGGATATAAGGCCTTTATCTTGGCAAGACATATTTGTGGCTTTTCTAGTTGAGCAATATGATTCAATTTATACATTCCAAGGGGGTATTGTATTTGATGATGGGTCTGATAAGGGAAAATTACAGCTGCAGGAAGACTTCTTTGGATCTTGAACATATTACCTTAGAAAATAACTTGGCTAGACAGAGTAATTCCCTTAGTATGATGGAAAAATAATGACTGAATAAGACAGAATTGCCCGCTTCATGCAGAGATGAAAAACACTTTAATATAAAATGAATTGCTTTAAAAACATAAAATATTACAGCACAAACTTGACTAAGCACTTTCACCCTGTGTAAAGGGCTTCATCAGAGTCAAATTTTAAAAAAGTCACATAATTGTATACACACATTAACATTAATAGGTTCATAGGTAGGTATTAGGTTATTACCCTAGGGCCTATATAAGACTAGCTAAAAAGGTACCCTGACTTTCGCCACCCAAGAAAATTATTTTCCTGTGCCCCTGTCGAGCAGAGCCATAGAAGTGATCCCTGAGGTGAATTTCCTATTTCCTATTCAATCATCAAGATTTTTCTTCAAGAGTGCTAATGAGGAGCTCTGTTTGACATAGATAGGTAGTCTGTTCCAGAGTAGGGGAAGACTCTGGGACAGGAATCTATTCCTCCAGCATGTTCTGTTTATTGTGGTGACAAGGTTTAGGTCCCTAGAGCATGTAGCATGGAGGGATTGGGATTTTTTTAAGTGGAGCATGCCCAACAGCTCTGGGTTTGACATAGCTTTGTATGTTAGGCTGAGATCGCCTCTGAGTTGGTGATATGCGACAGAGTAAAGCTGGAATTTTTTGAGACAGTCTGCGTAGGGCATCTGTTTGAAGCCAGTAATCCTTTGTGAGGTATTTCTGTCGCCTTTCCAGTTGGTGTAGATGTCTTGTGAGGTACATACCAAAGGGGACGAAGTACTCTATAATGGGTCTAATGAGTGACGAGTAGAGGGGAACAATGACCTCCTTTTTTCTGGATGGGAAACCTTTTGTGATGAGGTGAGCCATGTAGAAGGATTTCCTGACCACTGTGGCGATGTGATTATCAAAGGAGAGACTACTGTCCACCTGTGTCCCAAGGTCTCTTATCACACTTTCAGCATTAAGTAGACTACCACTTATGTGGTAGTTAATGGGCACAGAGTTTTTACCAAAGGAGATGGCAATACACTTTTTGGCATTGAGCTTCAGGCCATGGCTTTGACACCAGGCATCTGTCTCAGTGAGGCCCTTTTGTAGTATGTTCCCATCATTAGGAGTTTTGATTATTGCTCCTAGTTTGCAGTCATCTGCAAACTTTGTTAGTCAAAGACCTTCTGTGTTAGCCTGTACTTCAGAGAAGTCGATACCAAACAGGAGAGGACTCAGGACTGAACCCTGTGGTACTCCACTTGTCACTGGTCTGAAGTTGGATTTGGAGTCTGCTACTTTCACAGTGTGGGTTCTGTCCATGAGCCAGTTGGCAACCCATCTTGTGACAGATTTATACTTAGTTTAGTGAGCTTATCTATAACTCCTGAGTGGGGGATGGTGTTGAAAGCCTTGGCGAGATCTAGATAAACTGTGTGAACCACCTTATCCTCATCTATGGCTTTGGAGACTGCTTCAAAGAAGTCAGTCAGGTTTAGTAGCATGATCTGCCTTTTACAAACCTAAACTGGGTAGGGTCCAGAGTTTGGAGATTGCCAATGTCTTTGTTTATGAGTTCCATGATGATATGTTCCATGGCCTTGCAGACCAGGCTCATCAGGCTAATGGGGCGGTAGTTCCCAGGGTCCGTCCTGGCTCCCCCTTTGTGGAGTGGGATAACCATCATGGTGCACCATTCAGTGGGCACAAAGCCTGAGGTGAGGCTATGACTGAACATGGTACTTAGGTAGGGTGCCAGTTCATTCTGTAGTTCATGTAGAATGCAACCTGGGATATTGTCAGGTCCCATGGATGCTGTGTTCTTGGCTTTGGAGAGTGTGTTTTTTACCTGTGCAGCCATGATTACAGGAACTTTGCATTCTTCCGGTATAGAGATGGGCCCTCTAGGGGGTGAAAGGGGGGGAAAGTTAGCACTGAACCTATCTGCCAGGATGTTGGCAATATCAGTTGATTCTGTATATTTAGTGCCATTGTGCTGTAACTCAGAGCAGATCTGAGTGTTGCCATTGGGATTCTTGACATAGCTATAGAATCATTTGTGGTTGTCTTTAGAATCAGTGGCAATTTTGTTTTCATAACTAGCTTTGGAGGATTTTATGAGGGATCTCAGCTTCTTACTGAGATTGACCAGGGAGTTCCTCCAGTTATGGGATTTTACTCTTTTTTGCAACAGTTTCTTTCTTCTTTCCTTATTTTGAAGGATAGCATCTTGGTTCTATTAAGGATAGCATGATCCATGCACTCATGTAAGTGCTTATAAAGTGCATTTTTGTAGGATTCAGCAGTCGTACCTCTATTGTCCATCTGCATGGGTGTCATGAAGTTTGCCACTTCTGTCTTAAGAAGTGTGACGTTGGCTTTGGAGAAGTTTTTTATGGTGGTTTCCCTAATTGGGGGTGGGGGCAAGATGTGGATGTCTAGGGTGATTAGCTCATGGTCGGATCTGATCAACGAGAAATTGGCCTCTGGTGTGGAACACCGGTTGCACATATTGGTAATGACCAGGTCTAGGATATTGCTGCCCCTGGTGGGGGTGTGAATAAGTTGATCCAAGGTGATGGAATTTATGAATTCCAGAAAACGTTGAGCAAAAAAGTTGGTACATGAGTAGTTTTCCCAGTTAATGATGGGGTAGTCGAAATAGCCCATTATTAGGGTGTTGGGCTGTACCCTAATACTTTCCAGTGTATCAAGAAATGAAGAATGGGAATCCCGGGGTGAGGTGAGGGGTCTGTAGCAAACTACAATTTTGATTGCGGTCTTGCCCAGAGTTAGTTGCACTTGGATAATCTTGGATGCATTTTGCTATGCAACTAGCCTGGAGGTGTGGATATCCTTAATGAATATGGACACGCCTCCACCTTTAGTGCTTCATTCTGGGTTAGGTGGCCGAAAGGTGTGGCATGAATTATAGCCTGGTAATGCAGGGGTGCTCTTTGGAGCTTTGAACTAGGTCTCTGTCACTGCACAGATGTCGATGTTCTCCATTTTAAGGAGTGCCTTGAGTGAGTGCATTTTGAGGTTTAGACATCTAGCATTGAGTAGCATTACCCACAGATTTTACTTGCTTGTACCTGTTACGGTGGTGAATTTGTCATTTGAACCTTGCCTAAAAAGGCACTATTGGGGTGGCAAGAGCCTTAGCCAATATCCGCAATCCCAAGGGCGACAGGTGCAGGCCATCTCTGGCAAAGCATCATGGTCTGTTGATCATGTCGTCCCAGGCAGACAAATACTGGATCCCCTTAGAATGACACCAGAAGCCTTGCCAATTGTTGAAGTCAATCATTTTGTCCTTGTACTGTGGTATCATTCTGTGTGATGGCAGGATGCTACTCAGGGCTAGGGTCATACCTGCCTGGGCTACAAGATCAGAGAGCTCCTCCATGTCTGTTTTCATGTAGTCCAGGGAGGTACATCTCAAGTCATTCACACCAACATGGACAATGACAGTGTCATATTTGTACTTGTTGTGGAGTGACCTGAGTGTGTGCATTATGTGGTGGATCCTGGCACCTGACAGGCAGCTGACAGTAACTTTCTCCTTGTTTAGCCTGGTGAGTAGAACATCAATGTGCCTGACTATAGAGTCACTTATGACTAGAGTGTTGGGTACATTATGCCTTATGGGCTGTGGTTGAGTGGCACACTGAGTTTGTGGGCTATGCATCATTTGGGGTGTGTTGGGGGGTGTAGTTGGCTTGCATTTCTGCTTTGGAGGTCCCTGATGCTTGGGCAGGTTTTTATTGAGAGCCTCCATGAATGTAGGTGTGTGTTTTGTGTTTCCATGTGTGTGTTTTGGTGGTGTAGGTTTTGAGGGACTATGTGATGAGTGTGGTGTGGTGCAAGTGTTTACCTTTTCCTCTTGACCATCTAGTCCAGTCTTGGGTGAAGAGAGCTTTGCTTCCAGTTTGGCTATATAAGTGCATCTCTCACAGGTTGTAGTGTTGAGTGGTAGGAGGAGAGGGTTGTCTGTCTACATGAGGCAATTGCTGCATTGCCTCAAGATGCCCAGATTCATCAGGTAGACAGGAGAAATCACTGGGTGCTGACCCTTAGACATGCCTGGATAGGTGCTTATTTATTAAGTACTAAAAACTGCTTTCCTCTAGACAAGTGAAGAAAGACGAGTGCTGTAGTAGTTTGCAGCTTATTTAGTGCTTACAATGAGTTCTGTACAGGTGTTGAATTCAAAGAAACAGATTTGAGTGCTAAAACTAGAAAACTGGCTAGTTCTAAGAAACAAAATTACGCTAGAAGGCTTCCCTCCAACACAGAAAAGCTTGGGGACTCAGAAGCCTACAAACAGTCTAGCCCACGTACAGGAAAGGCAGGAAACAAGCTTAATTTTTTTTTCTTTCCCAGACGCTCTCTTTGTACACAGTAGGAGTGCCAGAAATCAGAATATGATCTCACTGCACTCAGTTGAGTGAGCAAATGAGATGGACAAAGAAGGAGTATCCAAACACAAATTTACAAGAGGGGTGGGCAATTTCAAAGTCACCAAGATTAACTGAAAAAAACAGAGTCAAAACTTCCAGTTCAGTTAATATTCAATGCAACACAAATAAATCAATTAAAATGCTGTATTATTTGAAAAAAGTGCAGATAAAAGGTGCTTAAATTCTCTTCTACATCCAGTGGAATACAGCTAGATCTTAGCTAGCCAAAGCTCAGGTTTTAGGCAGAAAATATTCCAAAATGTACCACTTAAATAGGCAGTAACAGGATATCAATGAATGAGAATACCCCTGACTGCAATTACCATCTATGCAGGAATTCTAACTGGCAATAAAATCTAGCAAACACTAACTGAAAAGACATAGTCAAAACTTCCAGTTCAGTTAATATTCAATGCAACACAAATAAATCAATTAAAATGCTGTATTATTTGAAAAAAGTGCAGATAAAAGGTACATAAATTCTCTTATACGTCCAGTTGAATACAGTGAGATCTTAGCTGGCCAAAGCTCAGGTTTTAAGCAGAAATTATTCCAAAATGTACCACTTAAATAGGCAGTAACAGGATATCAATGATTGAGACTACCCCGACTGCAATTACTGTATATGCAGGAATTCTAACTGGAAATAAAATCTAGTAAACACTAACTGAAAAAACAGAGTCAAAACTTCCAGTACAGTTACTATTCAATGCAAGACAAATACATCAATTAAAATGCTGTATTATTTGAAAAAAAGTGCAGATAAAAGGTACTTAAATTCTCTTATACATCCAGTTGAATACAGCTAGATCTTAGCTGGCCAAAGCTCAGGTTTTAAACAGAAAATATTCCAAAATGTACCACTTAAATAGGCAGTAGCAGGATATGAATGAGACTACCCCCAACTGCAATTACTGTCTATGCAGGAATTCTAACTGGCAATAAAATCTAGCAAACACTAACTGAAAAAAAAAGAGTCAAAACTTCCAGTTCAGTTAATATTCAATGCAACACAAATAAAGCAATAAAAATGCTGTATTATTTGAAAAAAGTGCAGATAAAAGGTACATAAATTCTCTTATACTTCCAGTTGAATACAGCCAGATCTTAGCCAGCCAAAGCTCAGGTTTTAAACAGAAAATATTCCAAAATGTACCACTTAAACAGGCAGTAACATTATATCAATGAATGAGACTACCCCGACTGCAATTACTGTCTATGCAGGAATTCTAACTGGCAATAAAATCTAGCCAACACTAACTGACAAAACTGAGTCAAAACTTCCAGTTCAGTTAATATTCAATGCAACACAAATAAATCAATTAAAATGCTGTATTATTTGAAAAAAGTGCAGATAAAAGGTACTTAAATTCTCTTATACGTCCAGTTGAATACAGTTAAATCTTAGCCGGCCAAAGCTCAGGTTTTAATTAATGACATAATTTCCTCTCACACCTTAAGCAACCGTCTAATAACTTGCCTGTGTATTTTCTAACCCATCCCCTAATGTCAGGTCCTTTTGATATATGTTCAACAATAATAAATCATAAAAAATAATTATTGAATAAGACAAACTTGTCCACAAAAGAAACAGGTTTCATATGACCATGTTGGTCTGTGGATGAGTACCATTTTTAACATATACAGAAGGGGACAGCATTTTTGACATATGCTGGTACTTTGCATTTTTTGCATTAAATTTGAGTTTATTTTCAGTGCACCAATTATGTGCATGTTACAGTCCTTGTTGGGGCTTTTTAGTGTCAGAAGATGAACACATAACAGTGCCTAGCTTGCGATCATCAGCATACTTGATCAGCCACATTTATGAAATATTGGATATGATGTCTGCGAAATAAATGTCAAATAGGACAAAGCCCTGCATTGATCTCTGTGGTATCTCACTAGTTAGAGTTACACATTCAAAGATGGCACCAGCAGTTAATATAACCCGGGATCTGTAGGATAATTGGTTTGCAATCCAGCAGATAACACAGGGGCTGGCATTAAGTATGTCTAATGATTTAACAATCCCAGACTGGGGGATAGCATCAAAAGCCATGGTCAGGTCACGATAAACAGTGGAGATTGAGTGGCCCCTGTCTAAAACTTCTATAACCTTTTCAAAGAAGCTTTCTATGTTTCGGAGACAGAACCAAACAGGGATGGACAGGACCTAACAAGACTCATCCTTGTAAAGAAAAAAAGAAACAAAAAAAAAAAAAAAAAACCCAAAACAAATTAATTGTTGTCTAGATTATACCACTGAAAAGTTTAAGTAAAATTAAGCTGTTTAAAATTGTAAAACTGGCTTGCACAAAGGAAAGCTTCATGTTTACATATCCTGTTCACCTGCTCATCATTATGGTAAGTACAATTAAAATAAGGGAAGATTTCTTTATCATATGTATTGGAAAAAGTTCTAAGATGACAATATAATGTACATTTTTGAGTCAGTTAGGCAGACAGATTATATGTGCTATGATGTTTTTGTTAATGCTACAGTTTTCCTATTTATGCATGAAGCAACGATAAATGTGAATAAGTTATGTTTTATGATGCTTATCAGGGTATTTTAATTGTTTTGGTTGTATTTTTACATCATCAGTGATGTTTTTCTGCTTGGACATTTGATTGGTGATTTTTGCATTTTTAATGAACACTTGTGATTTTAAACACGTTTTAGTATCTGAGGAAGCACTGTGGGATACAATGCAAAATCGCTCATTAAACTATACATATTTATACCTCTGCATGTGTACTGCCTCCAAACTTTGGAAATAATTATTTGCGCTTGTGAGGAGACGGTTTAACCCCTGGCTTCATGGTTTTTGCTATTTGATCCAAAAATAATATGAAAACCTTTACAGGTTAAATAAATTATACAAAATTGAACATCATGTAAAAGCTGGTTAACTATAGATACAACTTATATGACAATGATTTAATATTTAGGGGGATTTTAGTTAGTTTAGAGAAAGTAAATGTAAGTTAGCATAATACAAACAGGAACTGCAATAGGAAGAGGGAGAAAAATATAGAGTTATGGCATATTTAAAGTGTCTGAGGAGAGAAACTGATTGAAGTAAGGAAATGAGAAAAGAAGGGAGGTATAAGGTATAAACAGGTACTTGTTCATAATTAGGGATATAGTTTATTCTGGATTTAAATAAAGGGACAGATTTTGTCAAAGAAGTTTTTAGAATGATTTTAAAAGAATGAAGAAACTGTTTTGATCTGATAGATAGAGATAAAGAGTTTCAGGCCTTAGCGACATTGTATGAGTACAGACCATGCCCAGAAGACTGTAAACAGAGTGAAGTTTTTGGTCATTGTATCGTAATGATCAAGTGAAAAAATAGTTGTGTATAATGGCATTTAGTGTCAGACAAGTAGATGCATTATGGATAATTTTATGGATTGTCAGAAGCTGAATATAAGTTAGTTGATGGGGTAGCTCTAACCAGTTTAGGATTCTTAGTGTTATACAGTGATGGGTCATGAAAAGGATATCTGCTACTAATGTTGCCACTTTATTATAGTATTGCTGAAGTTTTGCAATTTGTGATTCCTGGATGTTGGTAAGGATGGAAGCACCATAAAGAAGTTAGAGCAGAAGGTAAATAATGACAGGTATAGTCTGGGCTGTAGTGGTGAGAACATTTTTGGCTCTATAAAGAATCTCTAGTTTTTGGTGATTTTGTTACATAATTTTGAATATGCAGGTTGATGTTAAGATTATCATTCATTATCATCCCTAATAATTGGCTATGAGAAGTGACTTCAATGGTTGTAATATTAAGAGAGAAGATTTTAAATTTTGTTTTTTCATGAAACAGAAATTTGGGGAAAAATAAATATTTTTTTTAGGGGTTGAGCACGAGTTGTGACTTACTACGACATGTTTCAGTGGCTATTAAAGCTTCCCAAATACTTTTTTGAAGATCTGCCATGTTGTCCGATGTGCATGCAAGCATGGAGTCATCTGTGTATTGTATTAGGGAGACTGTTGAGTAGATATGTGGAGGGCTTTGGTGAGAATGTTAAAGAAGAGGGGACCAAGAATAGAGTCTTATGGTACACCAGTTGTGACTTGGAGATATGGGGAGAGGGAGGAGTAGCATTTTAATGACTGATACTGGACAATAGCTTTTGAACCATAGGAGGGTGGGATGAGATAGACCTAGTGAAGACATTTGAAGTAGAAGTTTACTGTGACAAACTGCATTGGAGGCTTTAGACAAGTCAAGAAATAAAGAGGAGACTAATTTGCCTATGGGAGAGAGGGAAACTTGTGTTGTGTGGGAAGCAGGAGTTTTTCCTGCAGGAGATAACTTAGCAATTGCATTTGAATACATTTTCAAGTATTTTGGAGAGGTGGGATAAGGTTGTTATAGGTCTAAAGTTAGTGACATCTGTTGAATTTCCTTCTCTATGTAGTGGGATAATGTGCATTTTTTTTTATTTTCCAGAAAAAAAGAACATGGGAATAATGGAATGACCTATTTATAAGAACTGAGACAGGATAGGCAATGGTATTGTCTGCTGATTTAAGGTACTCACTTGGGAGGTCATCAGCTGAAGTACAGCATACTTTGAGTTTGTTTAAGAGAAGTTTGATATAGGATGTGGGCTCAGGTTTGAAGGTGAAAGTGGATGTAGTGATATCAGGCTGTTTGGCAGAGTTGGGATTAGATACTGGGGAATGCTTGGTTAGGGAGAGTATGCTATCTATGAAATAAGAGTTTAATTCTATTGAATTTGTAAGTGATTAGTTATTGGGAGAGAGGTTAGGGTTGAATTTTTGGCTAGGATGTAACATTTCTTTAATGGCTCTCCAGAATTTTTTAGGGTTATGCTTACTATTCTTCTAAATGTTATAATTATATATTTTCTTCATTTATTAGCTTTTAAATATAGTTGCAATCCATTCTGAAGTTTTTGAGCTATTCTGGTGTTTTATATTTTTGCCGTTCTTTCCATACTTTTTCCTATCCTGAATTAGTGTTCTACACTTTTTGGATAGCCAAATTTCATTATTTGCTTTTAGTCTCTTCCTTCTAGGAAGTGGAAAGCTATTTGGGACATTTAAGAAAATTGTACTGAATTTATTTACAGCATCATCTAAGGGGAGGTTGTTTAGGATGCTCCAATTAGTAGATGGTAAGATAGTATTTCTTCTTTAAACTCCAACAAGTGTGTGTTGTTTTACAAACATGCTGTTTAAGCAGATGTGTTAGATGGTTGACTAAAATGGAAGAATTTACTGAGAGAGTCTGATATGAAGAAGGAGGAAGAAAGACAGCTAGGCAGAGTGCGTGGACAGGGGACCATGAGCAAAAGTGATAAAGCCATGAAGTGGACAGCAATAGAGGATTATAACTCAATGTGATATAATGCATTGCTGACAGCTGATAGGTATTTACTAGACTTGTAGATAAAGAAACCATTGAGGTCTCAAGCCTAATTTCCCAGTTGTTCCAAAGTACTGTATGGTTAAGACACTTGCCCATGGTCTCACAGTAAGGAAAGATAGGCTGAGGAAATCAAACAAAAGACCACAGGGAGCAGCTCCTTAGTTTGTACATAGCCTTAATCTTTTACATTGCTAATTGTAGGGAATATGCAGTAACTCCTATGAACTTATGTTTTTTACACATCCAAAGGCAGCTGTTAATATTCTGGCCCATTTACAGAAAAACAGGAATAGCTGCATTTTTTAACTGCAGAAGATTGACTGCTTGGTAACTAATTTGCATCTGTGTTGTAAGCATGTTTCATAGTCAACTGCAAAAGTTAAATAACACAAGGGTAAAGCATCTCTCATGTAAAAGATTAATGTTTTAATCTGAGCTACCACAAATAAATGTTGTGAAGTGTATGATACGTTGTGCACTAAAATGTTTGTGTTCTGGGGATTTTTCAGCCTTGTATAGTCATTTTACTCAAAAGTCTGTTTTACATGAAGTTTGAACACTTTTGTTTGTTGAAAACAGCCACTTATTCTAGGATTTATTTCACTTTAGAATGCAAAATTTAGCTAGCACTAATTTAACAGTGTACTTTGATAAGACAGATTGGATCCACATTTTTTCACAGACCTTATGGTTGAATTTGGAGTATTTTAAGCAGTACTGTTATCATTGTTTCTTCGTAAATGTGTAATTCATTTGTTTCCAGCTCTGTTTTTTATTACTTTTGTACTGGTATTGCACATTGGAATTCCCCTGGAATATTAGGTTTGCCTCATTACCCCCTTCTCCACCTATGCCATTTTGGGGTGGTACTGCTCTGCTTCATGTATTCCTCCAACAGCTGTAAAGAGATACGTGTTTTATATAATTTACAGGAAGACTGAAGTATGGTTTTCAAAAAATTAAATTATGTTTTCATGAGTTGAAAATAGTTAATATTGCCTGTGACTTTTATTTTTAATTTTAGAGGTATATATATATATATATATATATATATATATATATATATATATATATATATATATATATATATATATATATATATATATGTGGGTCTACTTGATATGATCAACATTTCACAATGTTGAAATCCATATGGCCAAGACCATATGATCGACATTTGAAATCTTTCCATTCCGCACTGTACGGAGATGCCAGTTCCCCATGGTCGACATTTCAAATGTCGATCATATGGTCTCGGCATTATGAATGTCGACATTGTGAAATGTCGATCATGTAAAGAGGACCCATATATATATATATATATATATATATATATATATATATATATATATATATATACACACACACACACACACACACACACACACACACACATATATATATATATATATATATATATATATATATATAAATAAATATATAGTCTCCTATCAGAAACTTGAATTCCCACAAGCTCGAGCTTGAAAAGATTGAGATGAGAACATCAAAATCATGGAAGCTCAAAGAAAGCAAAAATATAACAACTGTTTTTTTTTTGCAGAGGGGAGCCCCCTGAACTCCCCCCATGTGGTGGGCTGCGCAACCCACACCCCTGCTAATTGCATATACATACTTCAAGATTACACTTTAATGGGGAAAGAGCAAATCCCCCAGTTCCATTGTATAGCCTTGCTGCACAGTGAACATCTATCCCGTTTGAGTTTCTGTGATTTCAATGTTTCCTGGTCAGTGTTTTCAGGTTTGAGGATGTGATAGGGACCTATATATATATATATATATATATATATATATATATATATATATATATATATATATATATATATATATCCATGTATTTATTTATATATATTTTGACAATTAAAACAGATTATAGGCACACAGCACTCAATAAAGTAAGATGATAGTATTATAACTAATATAGCTTGTTGTGAATTAGTACTCTGGCCTAAAATGCCAAACTCCATAAAAAATCGAGGTTTCCCAATACTCACACAGTCAAAATTCAGGTTTTTCCAGCATTTTTTATGGAAACTTTGATACTGTTCCTAGCTATTTGGGTATCAAAGTATACACCAACCATAATAAACTTTTATTCTTTTCTCCTTTACGACCACATATACACTGAATCCTATTTTACCTCATTATATTGCATACGTTGGCTTCTGTTTTAACTCTTCATAATCTTCTAGCCATGCCTCAAAGCAAAACTTTAGTTATGCTTTGAGGCATGACTTTAGTGTCAAGAGCCCGGTATTTTATTTTTTGCTCTTGTTCATGTGCCACTATTTGTCAGCCTCTTTGCTGCTTTTTTCTGTTTTACTTCTAATTGAAACTCTGAGTAGGCAGACAACTCTAAAACGTTACCCTCAACAATGCTATAAAATAATATTCTTTTGCTAGTGCTCTGTACATATTTATGAAAATTACTTAACTTCATAATCTGAGAACTATGTGATGTCTTGTGCAGTGCTTAACAGCACAGCTTGAGTCTAACTTCAACTCTTGAAAAATAAATCTTAAGCATGTCACTGATTTCATGCAATCATTATGTCTTTATATAACAAGTTAGCTCTGCTTCACCATACTTTACAAAGAGAAACCCAAAGATACACACACACACACACACACACACACACACACACACACACACACACACACACACACACGTGCGCGCGTGCACTCGCACATGCATGCACACACACACACACACACACACACACACACACACACACACACACACACACACACACACACACAAACAGACACACACACACCCATCCACTTACACAAAAACACCCCCATCCATGCAAAAATGTATATATGCACACTCTCACTCACACAAGCACATCACATATACACACACACACACACACACACACACACACACACACACACACACACACACACACACACACACACACAGACACATCCTCTTAGACAAACACACCCCCATCCATACACAAATGTATATATGCACACTCTCACTCACACAAGCACATCACACACACACACACACACACACACACACACACACACACACACACACACACACATCCTCTTACACAAACACACCCCCATCCATACACAAATGTATATATGCACACTCTCACTAACACAAGAACATCACATATACAGACACACACACGCGCATGCATGCACACACACACACACACGCACACGCGCGCACACACACACACACACACACACACACACACACACACACACATACACACATACATACGCACACACAAAGAAAGAAGGGTTTGGAAGCTCTAATTCATAATTTTGATGAAGTAATAGAACTGAAAAAAACAAAAAGTTGATCAACATAAGAAAATTGAAGTGATGATGGCCTTCCATGTATTCCTATTCCTTATTTATACATATTTTTGCTCCAGTGGGGTAGATCATGAGGGACAAGGGTATGTATCTCACAGCAGATTGCATGATTATTGAGTATAACATAGTGGTGAGTAAATTATGATAATTTGTAGAATACAAGAGGAAGCCAAACTATGTAAATGGATTGATGGCCTTTTGGACAAATTGTCTTTGGCAGCCACCTCCGTGGAAACTAATGGAGCTCTTGGAAAAATACAAGTTAAATTTATTAAGTTGAATCAGGATTTGAAAAAGTGAAAGAAAAGAAAATCATTAGGGATTGAGTTTATTATGAAGGCGGTGAGCACTCGACCTTAACCAAAATCATGGATGGAAACAACATCATACAAAAACATGTACACAATAATCAACAATTCCAGTGGGGTTAAATCAAGTAACAATAAAGTTTTTTTGTCCCCTCGCCAGTCAAATATGTTAGAGAAGAAAAAGGGAGTAGAGAACAATTGTGCTCAAAAATGAATGGTAGCAGTGAATCAGTTGATACGGACAGAGAGCGGCACACAACAATCAATAAACACTAGGGCAGAGGTGGCCAGTACGTCAGGGAGCAGAAGTCTGTATCTGCTGTTTCAAAAATCAAAGGTAAATGCAACATTGGGAGACACAAGTTAATGCCTGTAGACTTCAAAGTATTCAGCTTGTCTGACCAAGTTTTTTTTCTGAAGGGGAAATTAAGGTTCTGAGTAGAAATTTTTCATTTATTCCTTCATGTAGGCCTGATTTAGTTCAAACTTTAACAGACCTTAAGGGTTATACAAGAAAGTTGAATTTGTGACTTATTTTTGGGGACAGTGGTATGAGTGCCAAAGGTGACTTTGTTGTTCCAAGTTTGTTTAACCCCTGTTGCATCCATCAGTCAAGGCATTTGAAGAAATGTGTGAGAAAGAGATGAGGCTTCCTGAGTAAGAAGAGAATGCATACATTTCATAATCTATTTGGCTAATAAAGAAAATGTTTTTATTGATAAAAAAAGATGCTTCTGTATGAGTCATGAAGGCAGATAATGGGGAGCTATGGTTGGGGTCAGCAAGAGTGATTATATTAAATGTATGCAGACTTTATTGATGGACAAAGTTTTTTACAAAAAAGTAACCAAATATGAAGTGTTTACTGCTTATAGATATATCAATGCATGGTTGAATTAATGTTTATTAGAAGATGTAATATCAGATTCTATGTTTGCTTTTTTCAAATTTCAAAACCAAAAATAGGTTGTTTGCTTGGAGTACCAAAAGTGCACAGAGATGAAATCAATTCCCCATATAGGCCTACTGTGTCAGCACCAATGTCTAAGTTAGAAGCACTCTCTAAGTTCATTGCTAGAGCGTTATTGAAATAGATTCAACAATGTGACTCATTCATTAAAGATTCTTATGATTTTTTAACCAAAATTAAGGAAAACGTTGTGGGTCCTGATGACTTAGTTACAGAGGATGTTAAATCCTTGTACACCTCCATTCCACATGATGTGGGTTTGGAGTGTGTGGGTCACATGTTAATAAGAAATAAAGAATATGAGGTGGGGGTGTAGATTTTTGAATGAATGCATTGAACAAGTTTTAACCAATAACTATTTTTGTTTTGTGAGTATTTTCTTCAAAAAAGAGATGTGGCAATGGGAATGGAGATAGCTCCCAATTATGCTAATTTGGCTATGGATCTTTGGGAAATGTATATCTTTTCAAATTTAGAAGATAGAGATAAGGTATCCTTGTACGACCGTTTCATTAACAATTAGTTTTTTGTATGGAAAGGGCCAATAGCTGCCATTAACAGGTTTCTTGAAAAAAATTAACAAAAGTACAACTTTTTTCAAGTTTTCACATATTTGGAATAGTTCTTATATTTTTTTTTTCAGATTTAGAAGTTAAAAAAGATTTTGAAAGTTCTAAATTGGGTTCGCTTATCAGTTGCAAAAATGTGACCAGCAACGTTTTGTTGCATTATTCTAGTATGCATCCTTCTTATGTTAAACACAACATTTTCAAGGGACAAATGGTTAGATTAAAGAGGTTAACTACTGATATTACTGTTTTAAATAAGTATGTGGGGGAGTTACATGACAGATTTAGATATAGGGGGTATCCATCAACAGTAATAAGTAGTATTTTGCAGGGTAGCATAGTTAAGAACAACAACAACCACATTGTGGATGATTATAGAACTCAAGATTAGTCCCTATCCATGCCTTTATTTTTTTTATCTGTAGACAGTGGTGCTATAAAGGGAATTATTAGGAATAATTGGAGGATTTTGGAAGCTAGTTGTCATATGAACCAAGTTTTAGGGACAGCCCCCTCTTTTATTTATAAAAAAGCAAAACGTTTTAAAAAGTTATTGGAGAGTAGCAAGCATGAAAAGAAGGCACATAAAGTAGGCACATTCAAATGTCTTAATTGTGCATTATGCAGGTACATAGCAGATCATATTTTGAAGTTAATGGTAATGATAAGATATGGCAGGTACCACATTTATTTAACTGTGGGTCCACTTTTGTGGTTTATTTGGCTAAGCGCTCATCATGTAAGCGTTTTATATAGGAAACACCAATAGGCAATTAAGAAAAAGAATGTACGAACATTTATATGCCATCAAAGTTAAGAATCTTGCTAATGCACTGGCAACGCATACATCTTTGTGTGACAATTATAAGAAAATGTATTTTGCTGTTACAGATCATGTATCATGTGAATTTAATGGGGATAGAGAAGATGAATTGGATTTTAAGGAATTCAAGTGGCAGTTGTTTAATATTTACAATAAGCCAGGTTTGAATAGTAATGTAAATTACAAGATGGTGCTGCATAAGAAACTTTATTGTGACAAGTGTAAGTAAAAAGGTTTTAAAAATGTATTCTAGTATTATGACTCTTAGAACAACTGTTTCTTATGAAAGGAGGTGTTTGATGACAGCATTTTCTGCCATGTTTTGTGTGTTGGCATCTTTAAGAAGGTTTTTTGGGTCAATTAGGTTTTAAAATTTATTGGTTAACTTATTAGTGGAGTTTAATATATTAGTTATTTCTTTGTGCAGTACTTTATTCTGAAGAAGACCTATTTGTAAGGTTGAAAGCTCTTAATCATTTTGGTATTAAAATTATTTTGACTTTTTCGAAGTGTATGTTCTGTTTTACACCATTACAGTGGTTTTAATTTAATTTTATTTTATTATAGGATCATTTTTAAGTTAACCAGTCTGTTTGCTTGTCATTTACATCCTTGACATTATAAATCGGAAGTAGATATATAATATACATATGTGTCTTTACAGATAGTGTGTGTGTGTGTGTGTGTGTGTGTGTGTGTGTGTGTGTGTGTGTGTGTGTGTGTGTGTGTGTGTGTGTTAGGCAAATGGTTTGTTAATTTGCAATGTAAGCAAGATAGGCATGTGATCACTTGTTAAGGTAGACATTTGTACAGCTGAGATTACTTTTGTAAGTGCTGAATAATGAAATGTCTCTTTGACACTGTGCGTGTGCAATTTAGGGCCAGTCTGGGTTATCAGAGACATAACTTATGCTAGCCCCTCTATGTTTAAATTGTCATGGATGAAAAAGTCATTACCTTACACCTATTTTATTTTTTATGTTTAGATCATCCACAATAATCTGTTATTTTTATGTCTATAATTAGTGTAAATTGTTCAGTTACATGCTTGTGCATGGTAGACACATGGCATGGTTATAGTGTCACTGTGACTTAATGTAATGTTTAGTGGTAATTGTCAATATGTCTTTGCTCGCAGTGGTTGAAATAGGACAATTTTATCAAGTTAGAATTGTTTTTGAAAAAAATTGATATTTTGTCTAATTTTTATCTGTGTTATCCTTTCAAACTATTTTCTATCCCAGACAGGAAATTTCAGCATCCTTGATATGCTTTGCTCCAAATTTCAGATGCATAGTCATGTGCATTGCTTTATGTTTGGAATGTACCAAGTATAATAAGAAGTAGATGCTTTTAGGGTGACAAATTTGACAGAATAATTGTGCCATTATAGTACCTAATTGTTACAATATATAATGAGCAGCTCTGAGGATTTAGTTTTCATAATATTGAATATTAACATTTTTATTCTGCTATCAGTATAAGTAGGTGTATTAGGGAAGATATGCACCTATGTGTAGCCCTGATTTGTGTTTGGGGGAAGTTTATTAGCAGCAATAGATGAAGTTTTAATAATTAATATCATATTTCTTAAGATAGGCATGTTCATATGCAGAAACATGTTACACCCCCTCTCGATTAAATTCAGATGGTTGAATCTGAATGTATGAGAGGTAGTATAAGTGGATATATATGATAGAATTGTCTCCAGATAGGAAATTATTGCATGCAGATGTGGGCAGAAATGGTTGAGTGAAATTAGAAGAAAACCTATTGTCTTGATGAAGACACTCAATTATAGCCTGGGAAGTAAAATATCAGTTTTCAGCAAGTGAATGATTAAGGTGTCCTGTTGTGTTTCACAAACTGATGACTAGTGAACAGCAGATATCTTTAGTTTCATAATACAGGAAATGTGGAACTCACAAAAAAAAAAACAAACTTTAATGCTATATTTACAACATGAATATTTGAGGTTGTGAGTGTGTGTGTGTGTGTGTGTGTGTGTGTGTGTGTGTGTGTGTGTGTGTGTGTGTGTGTGTGTGTGTGTGTGTGTGTGTGTGTGTGTGTGTCTGTATAGTTCTAACTATATATATTTAGATGTATAAGCCACACACTACAGGAAAGACAAGTATCATACACATAAAAAGAGAAGCAATGATAGGTTTAGCTAATCTTTGAAGGTGTAGAATCTTTTCAAATCCCAGATCAGGCTACTAACATCCAGTTCTGGTTATCTGCTCTGTTGACAGATATGAGCTAAAACAAAGCCCATTATTATTTTCCAAGTTTTCTTCATCTAGAGCTATGCAAGATGTCTCCACAGTGACTGGAACTCCATGCACCATAGAATATTAAGTCTAGGGATGTCTGTCTGCCTGCATCCCCATAATAAAGGGGGCGATAAGAAACTGCTCAGAATATTTCTGCTGAATTCTGAATAGTACAAGGTGTAAGTGTGCCAGCTGGCAGGGAGGCTACACATATATAGTTGTCTGTGAATTCTTTTTTCTGAGATATTTACCTTGGGAGTAGTAACTGCCCCATGTGGTTAGAATTGCAGGTGCCACTTGCAAACACAAAACTGCAACTATAAGAGGTGTACTACAAGCCTCAGTGTTAGGCTCTTTCCTATATGTCATCTGTTTCTCAGACATTCAGTCAACACACATGGCCTATGGGTATCTAAGTTTGCAGTAGACTGTAAATAGGGTGCTGTTATTCAATCTTCTACTAACCAACGATTACTCCATTGTAGATGTTACTATGTTACAAATTGGGCATGGACTGTGGTCCAAACTAAATGTTGAAATATGTACTCTAGTTCATTTTGGTAGATAAAACATTTCCACTTATTAACATATTATGTGGCACACGCCTCCAATCAGACACTGTTGCAAGGGATCTAGGCACTTCTGTTGATACTTCCTTATCTTTTGAAAACCACATCTCAGCAGTAATTTGATAAGCATTTTGTCTGATTCATCTGATTTCCAAAGGCATCCAGAGAAGTCTTAATTCTCCAATTGCTTGACCCCTGCAAAAAGAAGTTTTAAGGAGAAAAGCAATTTTTCTAGATTTGTTCTCTTGGTTTCCCATTGCTCATACCTCATCACACTCATTGTTGAATACAGTGTCCCTTTTGATGTTTGTTTTGTCTATACAAATCACTCAATGACAGACCTCTGAGATTTCTAATTAAAATGAGCAATGGCCTCAATACACCCAATTATCTCGAAACACTGCTAGCCCTCTACTCCTTGGAGATCAGTTCCTTGCCTTTCAATCCATGAAATATCTGTCCCTTTTAGACCTCTTATTCCTTTGCAGAACAAATGACTTGCCAAATACTTGTCTAAAGGATCTAAACCATCACTTACAAATAAACAAATCACATTGTCCTGGTAGATTCATACAATAATGCATCTCCCACCACTGGATCAAATATCCACTATATGTCAAGCAGAGTAGTAACCTTGCTACCTTCAAGATAAATGTAGATTATTGTATGTGCAGCCTTATACTCACCCTAGGCTGTATAATGTCAGCTTCCTTGAAACATGAGTGACCATTAGAATATGGCATGTTGGCTAGGCTCGTAAAGGGTAGTAGACTGGGTGCCTATTACCTACTTATGATCATATGATGTCCAGGTAACTTCACAGAACCTGTTCCTTGCTCCATTGCAACATACAGACTCTGACCACATTAGTCCATTTTGCATCTGATATATCTGATGCAAAATGTATTAACAAAGGTAAGCTTGCCAAGGCCTTAGTTTTCACCCTTAATTTGTGTTTTAGTGATTCCATATCAGCAGATTGAGCCAAGGTAACATTTGCTTTTGATGTACTGCCCTTCTTTATGAACTCCTGTTGATGCAGTTTGTCCCATTTTTGAAGTTGTTATTATTGTTAAAGAAACAGATGGCATACAAAAATCAAGTATGTCTGAAGATCCTGTGGTCTTGGTTTTGTGCATAAATTCCTAGCTACTTTACCTTCTCTGTAAATTTTGTACGTGATCGCTCTTTTTGTAAGGTTTCCATTGGTTTCCGTAAGCATCCTATAATATGTCAGCCGGAAAACTGGTGTGTGTGTGTGTGTGTGTGTGTGTGTGTGTGTGTGTGTGTGTGTGTGTGTGTGTGTGTGTGTGTGTGTGTGTGTGTGTGCGTCTGTTAGGATTTCTCATTTGCTTTACATGCGCTCCTTGCATGTACTGCCTTCAGATCTCTCATAATTCTGAATAACTACCTATAGAGCTTCATTCTCAGCTTCACACCCTCTTCTCAATAACTGCAAGACTTTGCTCAAATATGATCGAGATATATATGATCAATTAGGAGCATGGCCCAAAAGTATTTATAAGAAAGGACAAAGCTTTAAAAATAATTTTGAGTTCAAGATGGCCGCTGTTCTGTGAGCACTGCAAGCACCTAGCTCTCTGAAATACCCTGGATTATAATAAACCCAGAAGACAGCGTAGCCTAAAAACAAATAAATATGACTGAATATTCCAGACAACAAACAGCATTCAAAAGAAGGGACAAAAAGCAACAGCTTCCTTTTAAAACAAAAGGATTAACTAAGATTCTAGAAATCATCTGTAGCCGTGTGGTGCTGTGGTCCTGCAGTCATACATAAAGTCTTCAAAACATACCTAAAAGCAAGATGTCGAAAGAAGAAAATAATATGGAGACTTTAGCAACTAAAACTAAATTCTCGATACTAGCCTCACCATACAAAGACACAACTCCAAAAAGACAGAGGACAAATAAGCAATCTGACAATTCCGAGCCTGCAAATAAAACCAAGTCAGAACAACCAGCTAGTCTGTAAGATATAAAAACAGCTTTATTGCCCATTCAACAAGCAATATAGGACTTATCCACACAGTTTGAAACATTTGGAAACTCATTTAATCTAATTCTAACCAGAATCGAAAAATCTGAAGCAAAAATATTAGAAAATCAAATAAAATTAGACTCTATATCTCAGAGAACTGATTCCCATGACAAAGAGCTGCAAAGTCTACAAGCAAAAATAACAGATTTAGAAGCAAGAGCTCAGAGAAACAATGTTATCATAAGGGGAATCCCTGAAACTGTGTCACACATTGATCTACCAACTATCAAACTCATACTAAAATCTTTACTAGATGATTCTGAAGCAACACAACAAATAATAATAGAGAGAGCCCACAGAGCTCTGAGAGAAGCTCAATCATCCTTGAGACCAAGACCTGTGTATACCAAAATCTTAAACTATCAAGATGTAAATAAAATACTCTTTGCAGCAAAGTAGAAAGGGACACTCACCTGGAATAATAGTGGAATTTCCTTTGCTCAAGATCTGCCTATTCAGATAAGGCAAGCAAGGCAACTTCTATCTTCATACTGCAAGTTTCTGATAGAAAAGAAAATAAAGTTCCAGATGAAATACCCAAACCTTCTAATTTTCAATGTAAAAGATGTTAAATACATGATTGCTAACCCCAAGGAAGTAAAAGAGACTTTCCTGTCAGTTTTCAAGCAGATTCCACCTCCAGAAACTAAATAAAATGCCTGGAAATTAAAAATTACCCTTGAGTAAAAATCAGACCGATTTGTGAGTGTTTTTGATGGGAAACACACCCTGAGAGTTTCCCCTTGCTGCCTAGGTGCTTAAATCAATGACGGGAGCCACGAGGATCACAGGAAAAGGAAATGAAAACAGGGTAGGAACTAAAATTCAATTGCTGTTTCCGATGTGCGTAATATAAGGTGACACCATTTCCCAGGAAACTGGTATGTTACAACAGTCCCCCTTCAAGCTCAAAATCTTCACTATAAAACCAAAATGACCTAAAAGTAAGGTTCAGCAAGACCAAGAAGTGATTTCTGACTTAAAATCACAAAAATCGACATAAAACAATTAATAAGACAACAACTGACTAAAAGATGACTAGTAAATCCTGCAAACATTACTTTGAAGAATCAGAAGAATAAGGTACTGTTTTACCAAAACAAAATTGTGACTTTGATTCTCTAATACAAGGTTATTGTAAAGAATCCAGTCTTAATTTCTGGAAGTGAATCTGGTAGAACCAGACCAAGTAAATGGTTCTTGATTGAAATAATGATGTTTAACTGGAATAACTGCAGGGATGAGAGTTTAAGCAGTTTAGAGGAGAGGAATTATATGACAATATGAATATAGCCTAATTGACTGCAGAAGTTATAAATATCTAAACAAGCAAGTCTTAGCAGTATATATACCTGCCTAAGCTTGCAATCTTTTTTTTTTCCCCTCATATACCCACTTCTATTTAGATGCCAATAATGCAATCTGGGTTTGTTATAGATTGCTACAGAAGAATGCCTGAACACAGAAGCTGTGTAATTTATATATATAAGAAGAGGGAAGGTAAGAAAACTATATGGAGAATGATCATTTAAATATGACATGTCTGGCTTAAAACTATAGGTTACATTGTTGTATATTTTGCCATATCTAATTGAGAATTTGGTCATTAACATGTTGTTTAAAAATGCACTTTTAGGAGGAATAGATCATAAACTTATAAGCTGTATGTCTTGTACTTTAACTGCTGCACTCTAATGGTATCATAGTTTAAAGGTTGAGACTAGGGATATAACGCAACAGTGTTTTTTGTAGAGAACTAGTCTGCTAAGCTTTGTCCGTATTGTATTTAGTAACATAAGGGGAGATACCATGTCACAAACTTATACGTAAAGAAAAAAACACAGTTTAATACTAGTGGGAATCTTATGGTACATACTAAAATCACATTGTAATGCCCTGTTTATTCCTGGTCCAGGGCTATAGTGGGTAGGCACAGATTAGGGACGGGAATAGTTAGATGCTTTCCAATGACACACTATAACAACAAGTACAAAAACCATAAATCTAAATTAACATACAGATCAGTTAAAACAAGCATATCTATGACATAAATGGGGGAAATTTAAATATGGAATGTTAAAGGACTACAAAATAAAGAAAAAAGGAAACAATTTTTGCATTTAGCCCTGAAAACCAAAGCTAAACTCATCTTAATACAAGAAACGCATTTAACTTCAGAGCAATGGACAGATATTGGGAAAAAAAAGTGGATAAGACAAATTATAGCTTCTGTGGACAAAACTAACAGTGCTGAGGTGGCCATAATAATAAAAAAAACATTTTCAGGATAAAATACTTGAAACTAAGGCTGACAAAGAGGGAAGGTGGTGCTATGTAACATTTACTAACATGGTATTTCCAAAACCCATAATGGTGTTAAATGTATATGCACCTTGTAGCAACCAATATCTTTTTCATGTCACTGTACCCAGTTCTAAACCAACTGAAAGATCATTATCTAATAATTGGTGGTGACTGGAACACATATCAAAACCCAGGAAAGGATAAATCGAACCCGACCAAACTACATAATAGACAAGCTACAATAGCTTTAAATGAACTTAAACAAGACCTCAAACTATATGACCCCTTTAAATATGAGGATAAAAATAACAAAACTTGGAATTACACATTCTACTCCCAATGCCATAAAATGGGGTGAGAATAGACTTCTTTTTAATCTCAGACATACTCATTGACATGGACCCTACAATAGTCATACACACTAGATTTCTATTGGATCATTCCAAAGTTACACTGAGTATCAACTGGGACAAAAAAAATGTTTTTAAACAATAGAGCTAATAACTGGTCTTTAAATCCTAATCTGCTCTTCAAAACAGATGCAGTAAAAGAGATTGAGGATATATTAAAAACATCCCTTGTAAATATCTTCACTTCCCAAACATCAATAGATATAGAATGGGCATCGACCAAAACACAAATCAGAGGAACTTTCATTAAAAAAGCAGCATATTATAAAAAAATACAACTGAAAGAGGAACAAAAAATAAAGGAGAAAATAGAACAATGTGAGAAAGAATTGATAAGTAACCTTAATAATCAAATGGAAATGGACCTCCTAAAACTACAAAGAGACCTATATATGCTCAAGAACAGAAAATTATCTTTTTATGAGACAAAATAGTTGGTTAATTATGCAGAAGAAGCCCAAATTCCTTCCAGAACATTGGCCAGAATTATCGCTCAACAAAAATCCACCGAAGTTATAGCAGAAGTAAATTACCAAGGGAAAAACTATACAAGAAATGAGGAAATTATCAAAGTATTTGAACAAATATATATATACTCCAACATATGGAGAACAAACCCTACAAGCCTCAAAGGAGGATAGGGATCTTTTTCTTCAAAAACTAAAATTCCCTAAGCTAGATTTAGATCAACAAAAACAACTAACGGAGCCCATTTCTATTAATGAGATAACCACAACAATTAAACATCTAAAACCACACAAGGCCCCAGGACCAGATGGTCTTACCTCAGAATTTTATAAATCCTTCAGTCCACTAGTTGCCAAATTATTATACCACGTGCTGAACTATATAATAAATAACAATATACATGATATTCACTTTAATGCCTCAAAAAATATTTTTATATTAAAAGACCAAGCGGACCCTAAAAATCCAGATAGCTATAGACCCATCTCTCTTCTAAATATAGACACCAAGATCCTGACCTCAATACTCACAAACAGAGTTAAAAATCTGATAGAGGAAATCATTTCTCCAGAACAATCTGGGTTTACACCACGTAGACAGACCGATGACAACATGCTAACATTAGAAGCATTAATATCCTTTGCAAATCAGAGAAATACCAACATCTTCACAATGGTAGTAGATGCCTACAAGGCTTTTGATAGGGTCAATCTTGAATTATTGCTGCAAACATTCCCTCACTTTGACATACCTAAAAATTTTATACAGATCATTCATATTCTCTATAGTAATCCATATATATCCCTATATATAAACAAAGCATGGTCAAACAGAATTTCGATAAAAAAATGGAACAAGACAAGGCTGTCTGCTATCACCTTTTCTTTTCAACCTTTACCTAGAACTCCTATTTCTATATATTAAACAAAATACATATCATAATCCCCCCTCAATACATAACTTCAAAGTTTATCTCTCAGCATTTGCAGATGATTTAAACATAATAAACACAAATGAACAATTCTCATATATGTCTAACTACAGATTAAACCTTAATAAAACTAATATAGCCCCCTTAAGGCCACCTAGACTCATCTCCCTAATACCTTTCTTAGACAAAATAAAAATAAAAGAAGAAACCAAATACCTGGGGATTACTTTCTTTCAAAATATCAAGGAATTCTACCAACATAACGTAACTCTTAAATGGCAAAATATAACACAAGATTGTACAAGATGGAATAACCTTAAGCTACCGTTTTTGTCTAAAGTATCAATAATTAAAATGAACATACTACCTAGATTAATTTATCTATGACATCTCAGATAACTATACATAATAAATTCTTCAAACAAATTCATACCTTTCTAGCAAAATTTGTATGGGAACCTAAAAAGACTAGAATCTCCTATCAAAAACTAACACTTCCCAAGAACAAAGGGGGGTCTGAACTTGCCAGATTTCAAAACCTACTACTCTATTATCAACCACTAATAGAATACTGAGAATAGCAGAGTATGACCCCTCAGGAAAGATTGGTTCACCGGCCTGGTTAACAATATACTATAGGCACATAAAAACACTAGACATCAATCCCAAAGTGCTTCCCTTCTTAAATAAAAAAAGATTTACAAGCCTATAACATAATAGAGCCACTAAAACATTCTATAAATATAACACAAAAACGTTTTCACACCTTATACCTTGGACAAGCTATGTTAATACTACAACCCCACCATAAAAATCCTAACTTAAAAATAAATAACAAGATGCTAAACCTAGACTCCTTCCCTCGGTTAAAACATAAGAGAATCCAAGATATCTACCCATTCCTCAATAACACAATTCATGAATTACAAAGTAATCTAAACTTACCTAAAGTATATATAATAATTTTAAGACAAATCAAAGAGGTGTGTTCCAGTTACCTCCAAAACCTTACCATACTCGAAAGTGACATTGAAAACTGTACCCTACTTTGGAAGACTATGTTAATGTCAAGGAAAACAATAATGAACTCATACAAAATGATGGGGGAAATCAAATTCCAGAAAGACCTTCTCTTCTCTAATTACTGGAGAAAATTAAAACCTGATATGGATGACCAGCAAATAGAAAAGGCAATCAACTTAACATTGAAAACTATTCCACTTAAAAAACTCTCTTACACGCAACTCATGATTAACAATAATGCTTATTTCACCCCAGCAATTCTTCACAAATTCAATGAAACTAAGTCCCCATACTGTCCACACTGTAAAGACCAGATTGCAGACATAATACATATATTCTGGAGTTGTAAATGCGTTTTCAAGCTTTGGAATTCCCTTAAGTTGCAACTGCAAAAAATGGGGTATCAAGCATCAACACTAACATGGGAATTTACTCTTTTATGCATCCTCCCAGCCAACATCTCACTAAAACAAGCTAACCCACTTATAACGATTTTCTTATTAATGAAGCTATATATAGCTCGTAAATGATTAGATCCTGTAAGTATCTCTTGGGAGGAATTCAAGAAATCTGCTATTAAACATCTACTAGCACATAAAATAGTATTGGACAAAAGAAACAAAATATTGCCCGAACAATCTGGGAACAGTCCTATAACATCTTATTAGCATAAAGCACCATGTACACCATATCTTATGAACTGGAAGTATTCCCATGCGTATACAGCTTAACTATGGATGAAGTATCAATTTTGTATGTGCTGTTGTTAGACTAATGACATTAATTGGGGAAGCATATTTGTATATATTGTAATTAGGTATGTTGTATGACCTACATGTTTCTACTTTATCCACAATGTATAACATGCAAATATGGTCATTTTGTAAATATGGAATGGTTATGGTTTTTGCAAATGTAAAACAAAAATAAAAATTATTGAAAAAAAATTGATAATTGTTCTAATATTAATCAGAAAATACAAGGAAAAATGAGTAAGTGTGGAGCCTGCTCACAATATGTCTGTATACACATATGTAGTGAGGTTAATATTACAAATATTTTTTTTAAATACAAGGGAATTATAATTTCCAAACATCTGGTGTTGTTTATGTAGCACTCTGCATGAAATGCTCTGCCTACTATACAGGAAAAATAGGGCATAAATTGAAGCAGTGAATATACAAACATGTATATGACATTATTAGGAAAAAGACACCTAATGCACAATATTGCCATATAGAAAGATGGAGTGATCATTATTTTAATTTTGCTGTGTTTGAAAAAGTTAACATTGATCCAAGAAGTGGTACATGGAGTATAATATTGGAAACTCTGGAATTATGGTGGTAATTATTATTGGATGCTTCTACTGTATGCCACCAGGGTTAAATGAGCATATTATTATTAATAGCATACTGAAGTTAAGGTCATGTAACAGATGAATGTGCCTATATGGTACTAGCCCTTTAAAGGTTTTCACTCCAAGTGGATTTGAACATGATCAGCTGATATAAAAGTACTGATCGCAGAACTCAGGTCTCAGAATTCTTACTAATCAAGATGAAAATCTCTTATAAGATTTTACTTTTTGAATTTTAATTTATTGAAATAAAGAAAAAGGGTTTTAACAGCCCAGTGATGGATGAACAAAATGGTGCTGGCAGTCTGTGTATAGGTTGTATGGTTACTGAGATATTATAAGGTCTTAAAAACATTATAAAATGAATATGGACTGTGTTTAATGTGACATATAAAATACAGTGCAAGAGTTACAATATAAGTAGACATGACCACTGTAAAGATCAGTTTGTGCTGATCAATTTGCCATTTGTACTTCATTAATAGTTGTTATGGTTCAGTAGACACAAACATTATTTTGAACTGTGAGTTCATAACTTGATTTTTGTCAAACGTCTCTGAAAGCAATCATTGGAACTTAGAGTACAGACTTCAGGAGCTCCACTGGAAGGAAGTAGTAAAGAGAGGTCATAATGAAGTCTTAAGTGAATCAATGATTTCAGCTACAAAAACCTGCTCTTACACAGTTTTAAAATCCACGCTGGATCAATTTCAGTTCATTAATATTAGAATTACTGGTATAAGTGCTGATAGATTTCAAAAAGTTCATAACTTATTTTGATCTAATTATGACTTTTGCAATGCAATCTTTTCACGATGCTCTAGCCTAGCTAAAGTCAAGATAAAAATATCTCAACAATGTACATACTAAATGTAAGCATAAATTTAACTCTATATGTAAGTGCACTGCAAAGTAAATATAAAAGTCAACTATCAGTACTTTAAAAACAGAACATTTTTTTCCTTGAGCAAACAGGGAATGCGGCATGCTAGGTATGAGTTGTACTGTATCTGTAAACGTTTAAGTTACTGTGTCATGGATCATGTGAAAAGACTGCATTTTTTTCAGTCTGAACTAAGACCATGTGGTGGAAGCATCCATTGCGTTTTCTTATGGAAGAAAGTAAAAGTAGAAAGCAGAGGTCTTCTCAGATCAAATTATCAAGAGGCAAATGAAATACTATCCTTTCTGAAACACTGAACTGTTGTGATATTGGTATGCCTAGCATCATTCTTTTAAGCCCAAATTATGCATAGACATGTGAGCCATTTGAGTAAATTAGTAAATTAACAGGGTGGTGCTGCGGTAGCATTGTCGCCTCACTGTAAGACGCTGACTGGTTCGACTCTCAGCTAGAGCGTCTTCTGCGTGGAGACATGCATGAATGGGTTACCTTCGTTGAAGGTTGTGCATTAGGGCTGGCAACTCAGCATGTAAAAGTCAACTGTCAACTGTCAATCATTAGCAGACCGGAGTTCCGCTGTGGTGACCCCTAACCGGGAAAAGCCAAAAGACACAACAACAAGTTCTGTATAAAGCATCAGTAGAACTGCATATGCAAAATACAGAGAGCAAACCTAGCTGATTTCTGAGCCCCAGAAATGTTTAATAACCCCAATACTATGCCCATTTTTGAATTTTTGACCAAAACATTTTATTGTACTTTGTTATAAAGAAGTTGTACTAGTCATACAGGCAATCTATTTTATTTGCTGCAAGATCTTAAGTAAAACTCCTTGATGACACTATTTGTCTTGTACAAAGCTGTGCAGTGCTGGAGTGAGTATTTTTAAGGAAGTTGGCTAGTTCAGGAGGGCAGAAACATACTTCAAATAACCTTGGGTTATGCCATTTTGTAGGGTGCAGTTTTGAGATGTTATTCAGCTAGATAAAGTTTCTCTTGGCATAATAGGCTTAACACACATGCAGAAGGCAAGGATGGAGAATGCAGTAAAACATTTAGATACATTCATTTTATACTTGTAAGTAAACTTGTAATGAGAATAAACTAATGCATAAACTGTTACTGAAGTTTTAATGGAGGCATGGTTTGTAAGAAAATAAACTAACACTACACCTGAAAGTGTTTCTTCCTGGTTATCAAAAACACATTATTATACTAGAAACTCTTATACTTGGCCATGGTAATTGGGCGATGATTTGCATACATCTGCAATGCATGATGGATGATCAGATACAAATTAGTTCTATAGACAATCATCTTCTTACTTGCATTGTGGCTTTACTACTGTAGCTTCACATATGTTCATTTGCAATGTAGAGTATTTCAATCCATTCTGGTGGAACAGAGGGATAATGTCCTGACTATGGCTTATGCAGCCCAGATTCGTGTAGCTGGACTGATGGAGCAGCAGGGAGAGATGGTTGTTATCATCTTGGGAGGAGAGCTTTGATGTGGGCATCTCCAGAGGCAATCCCTGGAAGCAGCTGAGGACACTGCAGTATTGTGGGCATGGTCAAGCATGAGGCAGGAATGGAAATGGTTGCATTACTAAAGAGGCATGGTGATATGCCATGATGTTCCCATTGCAGCCATGTGCATGGCACGGGAGTGGTACTAGGTAAGGCATATCAAAAATAAAAATAAAAAAAAAATAATAATATTGATGCCTGAGATCTCCCAGATGCTCGTTGGCTCTATAACCAGCTTTAGCAAATTACAGAGTAAGTCTGGGGAATTGGAGTAGTTGGTAGTCATGGCATGGATTGTAGCACTGGGAAAAGTACCAAATGGATGATGTAGGAGAACCAAAAAAAATTGCAATGTAAGGCATTCCCCTGGCAAGACCTAGTTGATAACTTGTTCTAGGAAGCAAGAAACTCCTACTGATGCATTTAACATAGAAATACAGTAGCCTATAAATTTATTTTGGTAATGAGGTATTTTGTACTCATCGATGCCATGATAAGGGTTTTCAATTCCAAGAAAAGTTTCAGGAGGCTGTCCTTATTAACAAAATTTGATGTAAAAAAATTTTTTTCATTAAAAACTGTTTATTTTGATACAGTATGAAATAAATAAGCCATACCAAACTTCAAGGATTTATTACTTTCACTTGCATCAGAAAGTTACCAATACATATTAAGTTATCTCACACACATTATCATTGTTATGTTAAAGAGCTACCTAAGTAATCACACCCACATAGTAAAGTGACAAAACACTTGTTCCTCCTTATTTCCAGTCTCTATAAGCTTATGAAAGGTCCATTTTTGGAATTTTGCTATTTAACATATGTATAAATAAGCTTTACACTGTGACATCTCCTAAAATCATTTGCTCAACCCCCTTTTTGGGATAGCTGCAGACCATTACTTAGGAATCCAACTCAGCAATAGAATAGTGGGCACTTAACATTGTGTCCAACACAGCAGTAGAATAGTGGACACTTAATGTTAAAAATAAAATTATATAAATAAATAAACTGCTGCTCTTCCTGTCTAAAACCAGGTCCCAAAAATCAAATGGTTTTACTCTTTGCTCTTCTCAAAATATTAAATTTGACTGCTTTCCAGCAGCAAGCTACTTGGTGAAACAATTAATGATAAGCACAAGTTTGATATTTATACTTGTGATGACATAAAGAAAACTCATCAAAGGCTTAGACCTCTATGCAGACTCAAGCCATTTCTCGCTATCTAGATCATAAGTCTAGTACACATGCTCATCTCATACAACACCCCTATATGTTGGCTCGGTTCTTACTAAGCTTCACAACAGCCTCCTAGGAAAACTTGAACACTGCTACAATAAAATGACAAATGCATGTGCATTTTCTAACAGATCCCATCAGTACCATGTGCTCTTGGAAATAAGCTGCATAAAATTCCCATGGTGTCTTACATTCCTTTAGCTAAAATCAACTCATTCCATATTTTACCATTCAGATAAGTGCTCTTCCCTGAGTATCCTCTGGAATGGTATAGCTCCAGGAGACTTCTGTGTTCCAGAGATAAATTCCTGTCCCAACAATCTAAATCTCAGAACTCATCAAGGAATGCTGTTTATTACACTTATATCAACAAGATATGAAATTCCATATTCAGCCTAGTTTGGGGAAATAGACAATTAGCTTTAAAAGAAACCAGGATAGTCATCTTCTAAGTGCTATACTTTAAAAGCAGAATGGACAAACAACCGGCTCTGGACTTAAAAAACAAAATAAAAACGAGAAAAATCTCAAATCTACTGTATCATTTCTTCAAACCAGCACTTTCTTTAGACTAATGCTTTCTTATACACAGAGTGAGCACTTTCATCTTGAAATGTTGAAGTCTGAATGAGATGAAGGTACTCACTCTGTGTGCAATAGTGTTTAGTTTGAAAAAAAGTGTTGTTTTGAAGGAACAGCATAGTGGATTTGAGAAATGCTAAATTATGGCAGTGCCTGGTTGCAAATGGCTAGCAAACTACTATCCTGTTTATACTTTCTGCTTACATACTCATTTCTCCTTCTTACTGTTACTCATTATGACTAGTCTAATCCAATTATATTCTTCTTTCTCATCTGGCTTTCAGATTCACTTCCTACACAAATGTCTACACCCCCATCTAGCTCCCTAAAATCATAGCACTACTACTTTGGAAACTATTCATTGTTACTACTTTGGAATTGTCAAATACTGAAAATTGCTTTTTTTTATTTACTTATTGGCAATGTGATATTTTAACAAATCATAAGATATGCTTATTTTGTCTTTCTCTGCATGTGTAACTATGTAATATTTTAACTGGCACATGTTCTGTCTTACCTTGCTAGATCATCTATCATCATTTGAAGTGGAAGTGGCAGAGACAGTCACACCTAGGCCCAAGCAGATAGGCCACAGCAATTTCACGTCATCAGCATTGACCTTCTATAACCACATCTTTACAGTGCAAGAGCATGATGTAAGATTCGACAGTTATACATAGTATATAGTACATTTCAGATAAGACATTTTCAGATCAGACATTTCAAATAAGACAGATATACATAATAATTGGTCAGTTACATTTGTTCCATGGTATAAGTCACATTGCTCAATTACAATGTTCAATGTTTTTTTTTTACACACACACACACACACACACACACATATATATATATATATATATATATATATATATATATATATATATATATATACAGAACAGTATTTAAAATTGGGATATGTTTGTAGTAGTTAATGGATTCATTGAGATATTTAGCAAAACATAATGAATGTAGTAGGTAGTAACAGGTGGTAAATGAGTGCAAACATATTAAGAAGTGTGTACAGTCAGTGTTAGGTGGGATGGGATCAAGAACATATCCTTCTTGAAGTAAGGTGGGAGTGCAGTGAGGTTTTGAACAAGAGGAGACTATTGGTGGTGCGAATGGAGGGAAGGAGAGAGTTCCAGAAGCGAGCAAGCATGAAGGACATTAGTTGATTCCCTGCTGGACGTGCTGGTTTTTGTATTTTAATTAGGTTTTGGGAAATGGATCTTAAGAATCTTCCTGGTTTGTACATTACAAAGGTGTTTGCAAGGGAGGGACAGAGGGATGGGTTTGGAATGAGCTTATGTGCGTGAATGAGCTGGGTATATGTAAGGAGGTATGGTAGTTCTAGCCAATTCAGTTGGTGAAGGGAATTGCAGTGATGTGTAGAGGCTCTATGTCCTGCTGCAAATTTGGATATCTTGTTGTAACAGGATGAGAGGTTTGATTTGAGGGAAGCTTGTAGGTTGGTAGGAATGGATGTGCCATATAAGAGGGATGGGATAAGGTATGTGTTAGCTAATGTTACCATGGTGGTGGGTGAGAGAAAGCGTTTGTTACGGTAAAGCATACCTAGTTTTTGGTGGGTCTTTTTGATATTTGATTGCAGATGTTTGTCAAATTTTAGCTGATTATCGATAATAACACCAAGAAATTTTGTTTCCGAGACAAGTTCTAGGGTAGAATTATTTTTGCTAGTTATTATGAAGGGTTGTGTGTTTAGGGGAGATGTTTTGGAAGTATTGAATAACATGAGTTTTGTTTTGGTAGCATTGAGGGCTAGATGGTTATCGAGCATCTACTGTTCAGTGGCAGAGAAAGCGGCTTGAGTTAATATATTAAGAGTTGTAAGGGAAGGGGAAAAGCAGATTATTGTAGAGTCGCCGGCATATTGTATGAGGCTGAAGTGAGGGATGGCATGATAGAAATCATTTATGAATATATTAAACAGTAGGAGGCCTAGAACAGATCCCTGAGGGACGCCTGTGGATGTATTAAGGAAGGGTGATATAGCTTTTTTCCATTTAACTGATTGTTGCCTGTTAGTCAGGTAGCTTGAGAACCACTGGGTAGAGGTAGGGCTTATGTTAAGTTTAGAGAACTTGGTGAGAAGCAGGTTGTGGGAAATAGTGTTGAATGCCTTAGAGAGGTCAAGGAAAAGAGTGGATACTATGTGACCAGAGTCACGGGCTTTGTTGATTATTTCGAGGAAGGAGAGTAGGGCTGTGGCGGTACTATGGCCTGGTCTGAAGCCATGTTTTGTGGGGGTAAGAAGCGGGTTGTTGATCAGGTAGGGTAAGAGGTGTTGGTGGACACACTTTTCAAGTAGTTTGGAGATAGGGGACAGAATGGCAATAGGACGGAAATTTTGGATGTCATTGTTCTTGCCTCCTTTATGGAGAGGGATGATAAAGGCTTTCTTCCAGAGTTGGGGGACATGGCTTTCTAGGATAGACCGATTTATTAGTATGGTGATAGGCAGGGCAATGACATCGGCAGCAAGCTTTAAGAAATAGGAGGGGATTTCATCAGGGGCATTGGAGCCAGGTTTTAGTTTTAGTAAGAGTTTTCTTATGGTGGATGTGGAGATGGGATTAATGGTAAAAGGAGGGGGCTGGGGGCATGGTTTGCTGTATGGGGATGGGTTGTTGGTGAGGGAGTAGGGTGGGGAGGAATTACAGAGCTATTGGTTAAGGATTGTGTTAGTTTGTTAATTGAGTCAATAAAGAAGGAGTTAAATTGGGTTGCTAAGTCAAGGTCAGTTTCATCTGGGTTTGGGCAGGGGTTTTCTGCGATTCTGGGGTGCAGGATAGAAGAAATACCTTTCCAAAATAGTTTGGGATTGGTATTGTGGTTGGCATGGAGGGTAGAGAAGTAAGTTTTGCGATCGGAGGTAATAAGTTTCGTGACTTTATTACGTAATGTTTTGTATTCAGTAAGGGTGTTAGGGGTTCCTTGTTTTTGGTATCGTGCCCATGCTTTATCTTGAAGTCTCATGGTAACTAAAGTGTTTTTAGTTAACCAGGGAACAGGGTTTCTTTTTATGCATTTAGTCTTTAAGGGAGCTAGAGAGATGAGTAGGTCTAAGAAAGAGGAGTTAAAATAGGATAGAGCATTGTCTAGGGCTAGGATTTTTAATGGTGTCCAGTTAGTGTTTTTAAGTGTATTTATGAACATTTCAGGGTTAAAGTTTTTTTAGACATCTAGAGGATATGTAATTGTGGGTTTGTTGTGTTGAAGAAGGAAGGCGATGGGCGAAAGTGGGGAAATGGCCAGCTAATGGGTCTGGGAGAGTACCACTATCTGAGATATAATGAGGATGTGACACAAATATTCAGTCTATTATACTTCCAGTAGAAGGGGTCTTTGACGGTCTGGTAATGGTATTGATTAGTTTTGTAAAGTTATACAAGTTGATATTAAATAAGTTACTGAGTGATTGAATTGTGGCACAGTTTATGTTACAGTCACCTAGGATTATTGTTTCATAAGTGATGCTGGAGGAGACTCATGAAGGAATATTTTCAAGGCATGAGACATTATCACCGGGGGGATGTAGGGGGAGAGAATGAATATGAGTTTCTGCTTGTTTAGATGAAGTAGGGCTGGTATCATTTCTGCCTTTCCAAAATTGGGAAGGGTTTGGTATAAGGGGTAACTAATAGGGATGCAGAGTATAGGAGTGCTACCCCACCTCCTTTCTTTTGAACTCTATCATTGCATAGGTTTCGGTAGTTAGGTGGTATTACTTCAGAGTCTTTTATGTGGGGTTTGAGCCAGTTTTCTGAGATGGAAATAATGTCCGGTTTATTGTATTGAATCCAGGCATGAAGGTTTGGGATTTTATTACAAAGGCTTTGAGCACTTAGTGCTGAGAAGTGAAAGATTTTTCTTGTGGTATGGGAGGGATGGCTTTGTTTTCTAGGAATTTTTGTGGTGGAGGGACCGGGGTTTGGGTGAATATCACCAGAGAGAAGAATAGAGATAATGTGATTGAGGAGATATTTGGAAGCATTGGGGTATAGTAGAATGTTGGAGAGTTTTGTGGATGTCAAAATGGTAAAGTAGAGTTTGGTGTTACCATAGTTAGAAAGGAGTCGATAGGGGAATAGCAAAGTAGTACAATGGGGGTAGAGGTAGGGAGATATAAAGATGGAGGAATATGGGTGTATAATAGAGAAAGATGTGGTAATGTGAAATTGGGGGGTGGTTTCCTAATGTAGGGTGGGTGAGACAGAATAAGACAGTGATGGTTGTTAGTGTTATTTAAGTGAGCAGTGGTAGGGGACTGGGTGTTATGGTTTGGGTTTGTAGTAGTTATAGTAGGTGAAGATGAGAGTTAGTAAGAATTGTTTAGCTACTTTACAGAGTAGCTAGATTTAGTTGATTGGATTATGAGTTGTAGGTAGTTGCTAGGGTATATGGTGGGAGGGGTAAGTGTATGGGGACTGATGGGTAGACTGGATTAGGTGCAACTGATACTGTGTCGCTTTTGAGGGAGTGACTAGTGAAGTATAAATGTAGAGGTGCTAGGGGTGGGTGGAATTTGGGGATAGGGTAGGGGAGGGAGTGAGCCCATAGGGCAAACGGAGCAGGTAGAGACAAAGATGTAAGGTAATAGATGAAGACACTCAGTGGAGTGGAAAGTAGCCACCAAAGGATGGTAAGTGAGGGAGTATTGGACTAGATGAGAGTGGTAAGGTGAAGGATTAGAGTAGTGCAGGGAGATTAGGACTTGGATATAGTGAAAATAAGAACCTGGGTTTAGCTGAGAAGTGTTCTATAAAGTCTACTTGGGAAGGAGAGATATAATGTGTTAATAAAGGGAGGTTGCTGCCATCTAGTGACCAGTTAATGTAATTACAGCAGTGATCGCCATGATGGGAGCCCTTGGAAGTGAAGGTAGGGAAAAGAAAGATATCTGAATTAGATAGAGGCAAAATTATAGAGGCATGGGGTAAGGGCAAGGCTGGGGAGTATAGAAGTAAGAGGGATATGGCTGCTGGCTGTCCTGGCAGGGAGTGTGTACTAGTCTCCTACTAGAATTAAACAGTGTATAAGTTTAGAAGGTGGCCTCAATTACACATACTTTCTTGTCTACTTGAAGCTGTAGAACAGGGATTAGGGTGGTTCTTTTCTTGTGCTGGGGGAAAGGTAGCAGAGTAGGAGCAGTTAGCGATCCTTTGGTTGAGTCTTTGGTGTCCACAATGACACAGACAACTGAGAAAGGATTTATTTTATCTGAAGGTGATAGGGAGATAAGAACAGGTTTAAATGGGGAATATGAACATTTAGCTTAGATATAAAAACATCAGCAGATAGTAACTTGTGAGTCAATTTAACACAATTAAGAATAAGGGTAACAACTGTGGAGTAAACTGTGATACCAAGCAGTGAGAATAAAAAACAATGACTGTGTGTAGAATATAAACCAACACAAGCTGGACTACGTTTGCTATGCCAACAGTTATGCGACTGAAAAAGCGCTAGTCTGCAAAGGTCAAACATGCATACCAATGACCGAGACAGGAAACATTGTAAATGGATACAATACTATACATAGGCTAGAAAACACTAACATGAGTGATCTCTCATTGTCCCCGGTGTGTGTAGGTCCTAGGGCTAGCATGATATCTTTGATGATTGTGCGTATATCCACATGGGTTAGCTTTTAAGGGTATGTAACAAATGATCCAGTTAAGACTAGGTGAGTAGCTCCTTATGAGAAAGCCAGGTTACATTATTCTGCCATGATCCACGCTCTTGCATATGGTAAACATGCAAAACTGACCCAGAGTGGCTGAAGTATTTTGCTCAATAGTACATACAGTACGCTATCCCAGGTTAGTGCAAACGGGCCGAATGTAGCAACAATAAATATGCAAATGATACATACAGTGCACTAGCACTGGTTTGCGATGTACTACTCTGCAAGGTCCATACTCGCATTAAGCATGGAGAGAATGAGCATACATTACTTTCTTCAGTTAGTAGTATTAGCAAATGTAGCCATACTGTGTCTGCTGTGTTTAATACTAACAAACAAGTGTAGGTAAATACACTTACTTAGTAAATTACTTTCGTCAGTTAGTAGTAGTAGCAATTTTAGCCATATTTTGTCTGCGGTGTTAAATGCTATCAAACAAGTGTAAGTAAAATACAGTGGGTATTAGTACTGTACCAGGAAATAGTGAGAGGCACCGATAAGTTAGTTCGGCACTCCTGCATGAGGAAAACGCAGGAACAAACCAAAACTACCAACAGTAGGTGTTATATTATATTAGCAATGCGCTAACATTGGTAAGCGTGTAACTACACAAAAAAAAAAATTATATAAATGACTGTGAACCTTAGCGACACAGTATCAGTTGCAAACATTATACATTCCAAACAGTGCCAACGCAACTGTGGCTACAAACATTATACATGACTTTTAACACATCCAGTCAGTGTTAGTCAATCATTACATAGCTCACTCAAATCCTGCCTTCTTTTAAACCTCACTCCTCCTCTGCATGTACTGATCCCACAATTCTCATTTTCTCCTATGTAATTTGTTTCTCCCCTTTATCCCATCTTGTCTGAAGTATACTATGATCATTCTACTGCCAAAGAAACCTATCATCAGCAGTCTCAATGACTAACGTCCAGTGGCACTTACTCCAGTCATTATAAAGTGTTTCAAACAACAGGTTTTGCGACACATCAAAAACAGTCTCCCAGTTATCTTGGATCCACACCAGTATGCTTACAGAGAAAATAGGTCTACTGAAGATGCCATCTCCACTGCCTTACACACTGCGCTTTGTCATCTTGAGCAGCAGGGGAGCTATGTGAGGATGCTCTTTGTAGACTTCAGTTCGGCTTTTATCAAAGTTATTCTGGATAGACTGGTCACTGAACTGGCTGATGTAGGACTTTCACATCCTGCCTGCCACTGGATTAAAGACTTTTTGACTAACAGTCCTCAGATGGTTAGACAATGCCAGTTCTTCTCTTCCACTGTCATGCTCAACACCATCATACCATAAGGCTGTGTGCTGAGCCCCCTTCTGTATACTCTTTACATCCACAACTGTGTCCCTGTTATTTTACTAATACCATCATTAAGTTTGTGGTCAGCGCACCAGTGGTTGGACTTATTTCAGGAGGAGAAGAGACAACTTATAGAGATGAAGTTCAAATACTGTCAGCATAGTGCATTGAGAACAACCTTGTCCTGAATTCAGCCAAAACAAAATAACTCATTATAGATTTCTGCAGGCACAATAAAGATTACATGCCAATATACATCAATGGAGACTGTGTTGAAAGGGTTACTGTTTTCAAGATTCTGGGTATACATATATACTCTTGGCAGAAGATCTCACTTGGTCCAGAAACACCACACAGGCAGTCAAGAAGGCACAGTAGAGACTCCATTTCCTGAAGATCCTCAGGAAAAACAACCTGCTGGAGAAACTGCTGATGTCTTTTTGTCAGTGATTCATTTAAAGAGTGCTGACATACTGTATTTCTACGTGGTATGCCAACAGATGGTGGTAGACTGGAAGGCCCTTCAAAGGATCTTTCAAGGAAATCACTGGCTGCATAAAGCCCTCTTTGGAGGAATAGTTTAGCTCTTGCTGCCACAGGAGGGCAGCCAACATCTTTAGAGACCCTTCCCACCTTGGACATCATCTGTATGAGCTGCTGCCTTCTGGCAGATGGTTCAGGTCCATTCCATCACAGACAAACAGACATAAGAACGGTTACTATCCCAGAGCCATACCAGAACTGAATAATGTTAAACACTCACATTGAATGATTTTTTGACCAGTACAGATTATTGCCATTTTGATCTATAAGGCAAATGTTTACATTCTTTTGTACCTTATTTTATTCTTTTCATGGGCAATATACCCAATTGCAATAATTTAGTCATTTTACTGTATTGTATTGTATTATATTGCATTGCTTTGCATTGCATTGTATTGTGTTGTATTCTATTTTATTTAATCATGTTTATATGTGACTGCACCTTACGATTGCTACAAATTTCGTAGCACTTGTACAATCACAACAAAGGAATCTTATCTGATCTATGATGTACTGTATATTTTTTTCTCTTTGTTATGGAGCTATTCTCCCTGGGCATCCACAGGATAGGTGTCTTGCATGATCCACTTGGGCAATCTCAGTAAATAAATGCATAAATATGGAGGTTTTCCAGATTTTCTGCAACAATTGTAAACTCTAAAATCATGTCTGTATAACTCACCTTGTATCTTGATTTTTGTAATAGTAGACCTGTAATGTATTATTGCATGCAAAAAACACTTTGTATTGTACCATAATATGAAATTTAGACACTGACATGCATTGATAAAGTCATCAGTTCTCCTACCAGATAATACAGTTACATTTTCAGAAGGGAGAGACTTCAAACATATTACTAATCCCACTAAACTTGCATTAAATGTCTTACTTAGATCCTGAGATATTATTCAAAAGAAAATACATAATCCACTCTTAAGAAAAATATAAAATTCCCATAATCAGCATCAGCAATCAGACATTAACAATACTGTACTCATTACAATACTTTTTCAAATTTTTGAGGCGAGCGCAGCCCCTTCGCATAGATTTCTACTGTGCATATTAAATGTTATCATCCTGAAAAACTGGGTAGGTAAGAAGTACTTCTTTCAGGTTTCACTCACATCCTCTTGCCTGGGAATATCCTTGGAAGACAATGTTTCTACTTATGACAGAATAAGAAGGTTTTCACTCTCTGTTTTCCTATTTTAGGAGTTCTAAATCATTTGCTAGAGGCATATCATTGTATTTACTTGCATTTTCTCCTTGCTTAGTGATAAGGTGGACATTTGGTTCTGGGATATTACATTGCATGCCATTTAGTTATGCTAGTTTTATCTTCTCACTGCATGTTTGTTTTATGCTGCTATTCTTCCATGCCACCATTTTCTTATCACATATTGTCATTGCACTGTGTTTGTGGAATGGTTTCTCTTTTACTGAAAATTAGTAAAATATTTTAAAAGAAAAATGCCATTTGTCTTCGAGGGATTTACAGAAAGGAGTAACAGATGATGAGAAAATCAATAGTTGTTTCCCTCACCTTCTCTGATTATGTCTTGTATCATTAAAACTTAACTGGGTGTTGCTATGAACCACTGTCATCAGGCAATCATTTTACTTCTAGATTTTATCACAATGTCATGAAGACCTAATCACTTGAAGGAGGCAAACATATTGCAAATAATAAATATTGGTCAGACTGTATCTACCTTTTAAAACAGCAAATATGTCCATCCAGGATGACTTAGGTTACATAAAATCTCCCAATGTAAACCTTCATCAATCCCATATCATAATTTCAGAAGTAACGTGTCACATTTCACTTAGTTCCATACATAGTATTCAGATTTTCAGAACTTTACCTTACGAAAAAATGCACATACCTTCCTAATCCACATTTATGCCCTCATTGCAAAAATGCATATTGGGTTCTGATTACCTGTAAGTAAACGCTTTTTGCTTCAGGAGTATTGATTGTATTTTAACAAAAGTTCAGAGAAGCAGTATTATCACAGAATTGAATGACCATGAAAATAATAATAAAGATAAAAAAAGACTTCTTATAATCAGATTATACTACCCCTTTGGTCTCAATGTGATAGTAAGATCACTGATAGATACTAGGTAGTCAGATCAGTACTACATAATACAGCTATTTGCATAATGGAGTCTGGTAATTTCCAGTGATCATGCTGTCATGCCTTCATTCAGTTCACATCACAGAAGTAGATAACATTCATTTCCTAGGTTGCAGGCAAGTAGTGATTACTGAGAAGACAGTCTGTTCTCTTCCATAGAAAGTTGAGTTTGCTTGTATTAGGAACAAGTTTCCTATATACATTTCTTGGAGCATCGTGTGAGAAGTAACGTGAAAGACATTTTTAGGCTGTTCTTGACATAAATAAGTGCATAACAGGAGAGCACAGCAAGAAATCTCACAACTTTTATTTTATTTATTTACTTAATTGTATTGATCGACATGATAGATTAACTAGTATGTGACCCTTTTTGCCATGGCCCAGGACAATGGTGCAGCGCAAGTTGCAAATAGATATAGTTAGTACATAAAATAAACAGATTACAGAGAGATTTCTATGACACAGTTTTGCTGCAGCATCTCTTGAAATTATACCAGAGACAAAAGTAAAGTGACAAGGACAAATAGTTCTTTACAGTGTGTGGATCCAGTGCCAACTGCTGTCAGAGGATCAATGATGTTCAGCATTCCACAGGGAAATCACAGGAGAGCCTTCATATTAATAGGACTCTGTGTCTTGGTGCTGAATATGAAGGGCATGGAACACCACTTTAAGCAACAGGGTATTTGAGATCAAAATCAAACAGTATTAAGGGATTGGACTATCTGTAATTGGATTCTGGAAAATGTAACTGCTTGAGTTAGCATATAAAATTCCTAACAATGTGGTGTCAGTGTTAGATAGGCTGTTTGGATGGTGTGGTACAATAAAAAAAAACATTGAGATGCATGGTATAGCACAGGGTCCTGACAGAGATGTTCGGATATAATGCACAGACTATGCCACTCAATATTTCATCAGTCAGCAAGGCATGTTACTTCTGCAGATGAATGGAAGTGCATACATCTCTCATCAATAACTGCAAAAAGATAACTATCTTCAGAACTTCAGGAATCAGTGCACTCATAGTTAAACAGAGAACTATCCTTAACACAGCATAAACATAAATAAAAAGATCACATGTCTAGCACTTAGTACAGAGGAGTAAGGCTCTGTGCTGTTAACAAACTGCTTCTAGTAGTCAAGGGTACTAGGTCTAATTCCTTCTACCTCCATTTGCATATTGTGTTGATTCTGAGCAAATCACTTAACAAGATGGTGCTCTCATGCCACGGCTAAAAAGAGGTATTTGTGTTCTGGTAAACAAGATGGTACTCCCATGCCACACCTAAAATGGTATTTGTGCTATGGTTAACAACATGGTGCTCCCACGCCACACCTAAAAAGGGGCATTTGTTTCCTGGTTGACAAGATGATACTCCCCATGCCACAACAGAAAAGGGGCATTTGTGTCCACCACACCAGAAAAGGGGCATTTGTGTCCTGGTTACAACATGGTACTCCCATGCCACATATAAAAAGGGGCATTTGTGTCTTGGTTAACAAGATGATACTCCCATGCCACACCAGAAAAGGGGCATTTGTTTCCTGGGGAATTACCCAGTTAACAAATCTATGCATAAGCATTGTTACAAAGCTGTACCCTTAACACAGTTTAAACATCAATCCACCTTTGGTCCATACATTTCAGCATTAAAGCAGTTCTAGTTCCAAAATTCTTTATTTTCTTTATTTCTAACTAAATGCAGCTTCAAGAAGTGAGTTTTATTAAGAGATTAAATTGAGATGTTTTATTTGAAAATGTATTTCTTTTGTGTTCAACTTCATCTCAGAATTAATTAAATGATAAGATCACAATAAATGATAAATGGTAACCCGGTACCACATGATTTAATTTTTTGACATAAATACTTTTTTATGGATTTGTGGAATCTCATTTTAACATTTTCTCAAAAAGGATTGTTTCAGACTTTCACATTTCATAAAAAGAAATGAACTTACCCTAATAGAGCATTAAAGCCCTAGGGGTGAGGAAATGCATGTGAACTACATATGACCCTTAATTAGTAATAAACATCATGGTAGTACTTAGGCATGTACTGTTAGGCTATACTCTGGGCAAATCTTTTTTTCCCAGTAAAATGACAGGAAATACCTAAGTTTCCTTAGCTTCTGTAAATTGCAAAACATTATGATGTATGCAAGATGACAGATTCACTAAGTCTTGGCTAGTGTAGCAACTATATTTGTGGGTAGAACTGCAATTACTAGACAAAGGGAAGGTGAAAACACCACATGAGCCAAGAGGGCTATTTGGCATAGGGAAGAAAATTGGTGTGGTTTCAATGGATTAAAAGCATTAGTGGAGCTCTGGCATAAGAAGGCTCTGATGGAAGTACAGCTAGTTGGATAAGTCAGTGTGTCACTTGTATCAGTTGCGGACATGTTGGAAAACTCCTGAATGGAATGCATACAAATATTATATTTCTCATAATGCTTCTTGGCCTTAGGGATTGAATGCATTATGATCAAGTTATTTCGAGTGAATAAAAAAAAAGTACAGGATGATGTTCTCACTGAAACTGATATGACTATTCTCCAGCAGTCTACCTTTTCTCCTCACTTGATACTTTACAGCTGGATGGCACTGCACACTTAATTTGCTCTTCAAGTTAAAGTGGCATGAATGTTCACACTTCACTCTAGGCACCCATTCAGGTTGGTATGACTATGTCTAGATTACCCAGATCACTGTTAGAGATGTTATGTAGAAGCATTCTATAGCTATGTCAAGAATCTCAATGGCAACACCCAGATCTGCTCTGAGATACAGAATAACAGCACAAAAATTACAGAACCAACTGGTATTGCCAACATACTGACACATAGGTTCAGTGCTAACTTTACCCCCCTCTGAGCCCCTAGAGGGCCCATATCTATACAGGAAGAATGCAGAGTCCCTGTAATCACAGCTACGCAGGTAAAAGCTGCACTCTCTAAAGCCAAAAGCACAGCATCCATGGGACCAGACAACATCCCAGACTGCGTTTTACATGAACTTCAGAACAAACTGGCTTTCCACCTAAGCACATTGTTCAAACATAGTCTCACGTCAGACAGACTTTGTGCCCACTGAATGGTGCACAGCAAAAGTTATCCCACTCCACAAAGGGGAAGCCACTACTGATCCTGGGAACTATCCCCTATTAGCCTGACGAGCCTGGTCTGCAAGGCCATGGAACGTATCATCATGGAACTCATAAACAAAGACATTGGTAACCTCCAAACTCTGGACCCCACCCAATTCAGGTTTGTGAAAGGCAGATCATGCCTCCTGAAACTGACTGACTTCTTTGAGGCAGTCATCAAAGCCGTAGATGAGGGTAAGGTGGTTTACACAGCCTATCTTGGCCTAGCCAAGGCTTTCAACACCATCTCCCATTTTGGAATTATAGCTAAACTCACTAGACTACGTATAAATTCTTATGTCACAAGATGGGTTGCCAACTGGCTCACTGACAGAACCACACTGTAAAAGTTGCAGACTCCAAATCTGACTTCAAACCAGTGACAAGTGGAGCACCATGGGATTCAGTTCTGGAACCTCTCCTGTTTGGTATATACTTCTCTGAAGTACAGGCTAACACAGAAGGCCTCTGGCTAATGAAGTTCTCAGATGACTGCAAGCTAGGAGCCATAGTCAAGTCCCCAAATGATGTGGACAACCTACAGAAGGGCCTCACTGAAACAGAGGCTTGATGTCAGAGCCATAGCCACAAACTCAATGCCAAAAAGTGCATTGTTGTCCACTTTGGTAAAAACTTTGTACCCATGAACTACCACATAGGCAGCAGTCTACTTAACATTGAATGTGTGATAAGAGACCTTGGGACCCAGGTGGACAGTCGTCTCTCCTTTGATCATCACATTGCAACAGTAGTCAGAAAGTCCTTCTACATGACACACCTCATCACGAAAGGGTTCTCATCCAGGAAAAAAGAGGTCATTGTTCCCCTCTACTCGACAATCATTAGACCCATTATAGAGTACAACGCCCATTTTGGAATGTATCTCACAAGACATCTGCAGCAGCTGGAAAGGCCACAGAAGTACCTCACAAAGAGGATTACTGGCCTCAAACAGATACCCTACACTGACCATCTCAAAAAACTCCAGCTTTACTCTGTAGCATATCACCAACTCTGAGGTGATCGCTGTCTAACATATAAAGCTATGTCAAACTCAAAGCTGTTGGACATGCTACACCTAAAGAAATCCCAATCCCTAGAAGCTACATGCTCTAGGGACCTAAACCTTGTCACCACAATAAACTGGACATGCTGGAGGGATAGATTCTTATCCAAAAGACTTCCCATACTCTGGAACAAGCGACCCATCTATGTCAAGCAAAGTTTCTCATTAGCACTCTTCAAGAAAAATCTTGATGAGTGGATGGGAAATAGGAAATAGGAAATACACCCCAGGGATCATTTCTGTGGCTCTGCTTGACAGTAGCACTGGAAAATAACTTTCTTGGGTGGTGTAAGCCAGGGAACCTTGTTGGCTAGGCTTACTTAGGCCCTTGAGCTGATAGCCTAGCACCTACTTATGAACCTATGAACTTATGCTTGGTGCCTAGAAGCTTTTGTTGTTGTTAGGGCACCCTTTGCTTGCTACTTTATGGTGGTGGAGGTGTTGACATCTTTTGGCATCATCTGGCCAAAGCGTGTTATAATTATTCTGCTAAACTGTTGAGATTCCTCTTCTGGAGCATACATGACCTTATAATTCAGTCTGCTGACAATGGCATAAAAACGCATAACCAAATGCTGGAAGCAAACAGTTGCTTCAGACACAAACATATGGAAATGTTCTTTTGTCCTACTTATTCAAACATAATTGTGTTCCTCTCTTTCCATATTTTTAGATGTTTATTTTAAAGATTTTGTTTAAGAAATTCATTATTTGTACAGATGACTACACTAATAGTTTTAAACCCTTACGATCTGCTACTTGAACCATATACCATATTCAGTAAGTACAACTCAGCACATATGAACATGACAAAATCACAAATAATGTTACATAGATAGGTTCACTTAAACTTTAAGCATGTTACAAAATGTGTAGCTTCCCAACACTTTAATATTTAATTGCATACACAAACACACACATGCACACACATACATAAACACACACACATTACAGAAACTTGTATTATAATTCTGACCACCTCTGAAGATCATTTAGAGGATGCTCCGATACATTGTTTTTACTTTTATGTGATGATAACATATGATGCAGATAGTAAGGAAGTAATATTGATTTGTTATTAGTACAGAAGTTTGCTAATAGCAAAATGTAGTTTGAGGTCAATTTTTCCACAGATGCATATACTTTGTTATGTGTAAAGAAACGGATTACAGTGTCATGCTCAACAAATCAATGAAAGTAAGAGGTTACTAGTCTTACTGGTGCCATAACATGTTGAAACCTGCACATTTAGGGTGGACACCATTAGGAAAAAGAAGAAAATGTTACTTTTCCTTAAAAAATCCCTTCCTGAACTAAGCAGTTTTGATGGGCAGCGCATGAATGCATCCTCAGCGTGTGTGCTTGCAGAGCTTTGCAGTGGCAGTTATCAGAAGAGCATGTATTCCAACCTTGTTTGCTTTCTTTGCATCCAGTCTGAATGACATCCCTTGTGTTTTTTGGAGGTAGCATGACAAATTGTTATGATCTCAGTAGGTGACTATGCATGGAGTCTGTGATGGGGTGGGGATCAGTTTTAAGGATATCTAGGTAGCAATCACTGTTTGTGTTTGAAAGCCATATGCCATCATAATGCAAAATATAAAGCCAACAATAAAAATGATGCAGTGTACAGGGCACCCCCAAAGAGGATGCACAAGATCTTTAAGATGTTCTACATATGTGCCAAACATCAAGCCATAAGAGCTGAGTGCCAGTGTTCTGCAGTCCTAAGAATAAAAATGGAAGAAAGGTCAGTCCTGGTTAGCAGCACACCTCAGACTGGAAATTGCTTACTTTAATTGTATGCACAAAACACATAAATAATTGGAGTCAATGATTAAAGTATAGTTTTAGTTTAAGCTTAGTAGTCTGTAGTTTGCTACAATTAAACTACCACACAATGAGTACTCCTGTGCTTCCTGACTTCAGCCAAGATTACAAATGTAGTATCAGCATTCATTTATAATCAATGGCAGTATTGCACTTGGATACCATTGGCACCTGTTGATTGTATTCTATAAAAATTTGCTCCTGGGCAGCTGCTCTCTTTACCTCATCCAGGTTATGGTGTCATCCAAAAGGATCTATGTCTCTTAAACACATCTGAATTCATATTGCATGAACCTGGCTACAAGATCCCATAAATGACAGCGCAAGTGCATGCATTTTTGTGGTGCAGTGCTGCAGCGATTAGTATTGTCACCTCACAGTAAGTTGTTCTCTGGTTCTATTCTCAGCTGGGGTTCCTTTTGTGTAGAGTCTGTATGTCATCCCTGTGTTTGCGTGGGTTTCCTCAGGGTGCTCTGGTTTCCTCCCACATTCCAAAGTTATGCATCTGAAGAATTTCTTCCTGGGCCTCTGCTGAAAATGGGCCCTGTCCCATTTGGACTTTCCTGATAAACAAATGTTAAATAAATAAATAAATAAATAAAATAAACAAAAATATATGTACTTGAGTTCACCACATTATGAATAAATGTGACACATTTAAAAAGTGCTTTTTCAGAGGGCAAGTCCCACCGTGCACACACACCCCACTTACTTCATTATTTTATGCCATGATCACTGCAACTTTAAGAAAGAACAACCACTGATATACAATGTAACACCTGACTGGAACTTTCTGTTAGAATCTGCAAAAATGGAACAAGGACAAATAGCTAACAGGCAAGTGCCGTGATCTCACTCCTCTGTGACAAGATCAGCATGACACAGTCAACTGCCATCTAGAACTATCATGCTCCAAAAACTGAAAATTACATTGTAGTGGTCTAAGCAACAGACTATAAGAAAGAAATGCCACATCATACAAACTTGCAGAGTCAGATCCAGCACTAGGTGTCCTAGGCAAACGCCAAGGGCCCACTGGTTGGGAGGGTACCCCATTTGGCTAGGAGGGGGCCCACTGACTGAGGGGGTTGTTACATTTACTTTTTTAATTAAAAAAAATAATTACATGCATTTTTAAGGGCATTCTTCTTTAAGAATGCCATCTGCATCAACATCGTACACACCTGTTGTGTCTGTGCATCAATGTGCTTGTCATCACACAGACCTGTTGCTTGCTTCTTCCTTTCCATGTTGCATGCCTATAATTTAAATACAAGAATATGCTGTTGTGCTGCTTCCACACACAGAATGTAGATTGTCTGACCCTGACTTAATTCTTCCACAACACGATCAGACAGAGGTAAGGTAGATGTGCATATGCAATGCCCTAGTATAGATGGCAGGTTAGCTAATTTGCTCAGCCTCAAACCCTGTACCTTAGTTACAGGAGACCAAAGCCTGACTCCTCTACACCAACTATCACACTGCTAAAAAATTTGAGATTCAGTGCATTTTCAAGGAATCGAGTTTCAAGTCCATTTTCAAGGAATTGAGTTTCACTGCATTTTCAAGGAATTGTGAGCCTCAGTGCATTTTCAAAGAATAGTGAGCTTCAAGAGAAGATAAGTTTACTGCTGTCCATGCTAAGTTGGTTTACAATGTGCAACTGTTTTGTTTAGCAAATGGTTATCACTATTGTGTTATACAATTTATGTGTTGTTAGTAGCCAACAGGTAGCATATCTGCTTTTGATGCAGAAGGCTGTGGGTTTTACTCCCACAGAATGTAGATGGATTGCTGATACTGTGTTGTACTACAGGTGTATGGGGGGTGCTGCAGTCCTGTCTATGTCCTCCTTTGGATGAGATGCCTAGTAAATATGAACCTCTTGTTGGTTTGTCATCCATTCCGTATTGCAATGTTACCAGCTTACTTTTTTTAATGACATAGGCAATTCGTTCTTCAAGGTCAACAGGCACTGAATTTGTAGATGACACACATATATAAAGTAGTTAAAGATGGAATTATTCAGATAACTTTTACTTCTGCAGAGATTGTACATATTGACTGATAATGGTGGATTCTAATGATAGAAGTAGCAGAGGCCTTTTATGGTTGAAATGTTCTGAACTGGGCAGTTTTATCATTATTGGTTCATATGTTTTGTTTCATTTCTTGCTGGAAAAATGTTCAAATCTACAAATTTAAAACATGCTCTAACAAGTGCTACTGTATTATACAAGGAAAATAATACAATCAGGAAGGTCAATCAAAGAAAACATACATGTATGCATGGTCCTAAAAGTGTGTTGCAAGGGGCCTATGGTTAAAAAAACAGCCCAAAGGTAAACTTTATCTGCCACTGGCTAGATGCATTTTCTCTGAATGTGAATTTCAACACTATTTCAATGAATATGATTTTCAAGGGCAGAAAGGTTTACTGTTAATGCTAACTCTGTTTTCATTGTGAGACTATATTATTTTGTTTAACAAATGTGTATCAATATTTGTGCTATAAAATTTGAAATAAAAGTTTTAAATTAAATCCAAATATATGTACTCACTGTAGAAGTAAGGCAGAAAACAGTATGCAAATTGAAAGGTTTGAACAGTGTTTATTGTTAATGGAGAGAAATAGCGAAGTAATGATACACTAGAATGGCTGGGGGGGGGGTGGCTAGGGGGACTGTGTATGGGAGAGTCTGATCCATTACCCTAACTAGGCACCCATTTGACCAATATCTGGATCTGCAAACTTCTCTATTTTTTACAAGAAAACTATCTTCAGATAAAAGGATACACTAAGATATATAGCATAATTCAATAAATAGAAAGAACATCTTAAAGAAAGCATCTGAACTGATTTATCTGCATGGTATATGTTTAGTTGAGAGAAAACTAAAACTTGTGGGAAGTTAAACACATAAAGGATGCTCTTTAAAGTGTTAATGGAAGGGGAAAAGTGTGAATGTTATGCAAGACATGCTAGATTTGGGAAGTGTCATGTTCTACATATTTATTAAGTATTCAGCAAGAGAGATAGAAAGACAGTATATACATTTAATATTAATAAAACTAAAAAAAGGAAAACATAATCACTATGTAGGTCTAGAAGGTGACATTTCTTTGAAAAATGACTGTTCAGGTCTACTGTACTTGAGAAACATGGCATGAAGCGTTAATTTCATATGCAGTAGTGCTGAGGAAAAAATAAAACACGTAGTCGAATACGTATGTACAGCCAGATATTTAGGGATGTAAAGTGAAAATGAAATGAGAAAGTAAATTATTAAAAGTTTTGAGAATGCAGAAATACATCAAAAAGAGGCTCCATATTAAGGCTGAGTGTGTGCTACAGCTTTTATCCAAGCAAATCATAAATATTCTGCCTGATTCTCACAATCGTTTTACAGTTATATTTCACTGATGATATGAACAGAATAGTGACACGCCAGAGAGTTTTGTTCCATTAAAAAGTTTTTTTTTCCTGTGGCATTTGATTTCTTTTCAACTTTTATAATATTCTTTCTTCTGATTGCTATGATACCATTATTAAAGAATATTTTAATTTGAAGTACAGAAACCCTAGATGTCAAATGAAATAAGAGGTGAAACAAAAGCAGAATGCATAAGGAGCTATTACAGTGGGTATAAGGTATGCTTTGTCATTTATTATTTATTATAGGCTGAATAAACTCAATATTAAGACAAAATTAAAGAATCAAAAAAGAAGAGGATGGACATAAAAAAAAGAGTAAAGCAAGCACTTAATTTATATTTTAAATCTTCTGAAAATATTAATATTGCAAATCACAAAATGCTATCTCAGGAATTGTCTCTGATGGCATAATATCACAGAAGTAAATGAGGAATAGTTTGCTTAATAAAATTATTAGGATACTCTATGCTACAGATTGTAAATTCTCAATAGTTGAAATGACTTTACATGTCTGCTGGCAGCTAAATACGTTGATTACATTTAAGTATGCTTATGACAATCTGTGTATATCTCAGACAGAGCCCAATCAGTGTCGCTGATGCAGAATTGATGCATTCTGTAATTAACATGGAGTTATCACAGAGATGTATGGAAGGTAAACCTATGATGGGTACCTTTCAGTCTGCAGACATTGAAAATTAGGAACAAAGGCTCTTGAAAAATAGGAACAGTAAACTAAAAATATGAACATCTAATTAGCATAACATATGAATACCAAATAGCACATAACTCTTTCTGCCTCCATTAGGACTGTGGGATACTACTCAGAAGCATATTTAAAAACAGTGAGTGACAAAAATGATAGAAAAATGTAAGGAGATTATCAAATAGACAATGAAAAATCTGTAGACTTTAATGATATATTGTAGAATTCTACCACAAAAGATAATTTATTTTTGCTTTAAAAAAGAAGTTGTAAGATGTATGTCATCTTTCTTTAAAATATTATAACCAGTAATATGTTGGTCATGTAGGATGTTTTTTGTGTACTAGACAGCTTTAAAAATCACACGTGATGATAGGCTGATGAGAAAATTATGTGATGGAGTAAATCAAGACTAAAAATAAGGATGTACCTCCAAAAAGAGGAACATTCTAAATCATACTTGAAAATAGGAAAATTTCTCCCAAATAGGGACACTTGAGAGATCTGCTGCCCAGGTTTATTGGCTCATAGGTGGTTACAAAGGTGATTACTAGGCTAATGACCCCAGATAGTTTTTCTAAGCCTAGCCATGCTTCCCAAATATGTTTGGCAAGTTTTGATACCATACGGCTATATTAAGTATATTGAGGGGTATATGTAGGCTTGGGCATGGGTACTCAAGCATTTATCAGTTGTGCATGTACCAGCAGTACTGGTCACACCACTGTTTTGCACTCCTTTATGTTTCAGCTTCTTTTACATTCTGCTGTCGTACACTAGCCCCTTATACTCTGTGCCAGTTGGCTGCAGCCCTATTAATTCCAACTTTTACTTCCTCTTTCAGACTTCCCTTCTCCTCAACCACCTCTTCTTACATTATTGAAGGTGTTAACCTGTTCCACTGCTTCCCTTATATCCAGTTTTCAGCTTCTTCTGATTTCTTCCATTCTCTGCTTTGACAACAGCCTTGTTTGTTATCAATTGCATCCCGAGTGCTTTCAGTTTTGCATTCCATGCCCAAGCAGTTGATGAAGTTACTGTTCAGAGTCTACTTGCAATGCTATATTGCTGGCATACAGCAGCTTTGTTGTTCTGTCTATTTCAACCACTTTTCCAATGTAATCCATCAACAGTGTGAACACTAGTAAGCACAGAGCTGAAACCTGATGTACACCTTTCTGAATGAGAATCCTCCTCTGAGACCGAACACTGTTCATACTTTATCTTTGTGTCCTTGTACTAATTCTACAAATGTTTCCAGGACTTTAACCATTGCAATGCTATCCAAATCAGCTTTCATAGTACCTTCTTATATTCTTTCTAAAAGTCTAGGAATGCCCAATTGGAGTCTTTCTTCATCTCTAGCTTTTTCTATAAACTCTGTCTCACTGCAACTGTCAGGTCAGTTGTACTGCATCCTGATCTGAAAACAAACTGTGTATTCTCATCTCCTATCTTACATTCTACTGCTCTTTATATCCATTTATCAATCACCTTCTCCAGCACTTTCATGCAGCATGTCAGCCATTTGATACCTGTATATTGCCCAAACTTGTGAATGCCCCTTTTGTTTTTGTACATTGGCACTGTTTTCCACAATTTCCTCCCCATACTTTTATGAGTACCCTCATGAGCAATATATTCCCTAGCTCACCTAGCATCGTGCCCATATCTGCTATGATATCATCTGAGCCTGCTGCTTTCTCTGACTTAATTTTCCTTAGTGCTGCTCTTATTTCTTCTAGGATGGGCTCTTTCACTGTCAACTGTGTTTGGGGCAGTACAGCTTCTGTGGAGTTTTCTTCATTCAGAAACTGTTGGAAGTACTCCTTCATTTACCTTTTGATGTCCTATGGACTAGTGAGCAGGTTGCTGTTGCTGGCATTCCTTATGAATGGTGTCAGATTACTATTTTCTTTGTATTTCTGTCTTTGCCTTGCAATCTGATTACCGTTTCCTGAGTCATTTTCCAGAAACTGGTAAAGTGCATCTGGTCACTTGTTCTTTTCTAGTCCTACTGCTGTTATAGCCTATTTGTAAGCCAACCATTATTCCTTCTTAGCCTGGTCTGTTGTTTTTATCTCCCATCTTTTCCTACACTCTTTCTTTCTTTTGATAACTTTCTAGACTTCAGCATTCCACCACTAGTTTTCCTTAAATACCTTATTTGCATACCTGGCTCTGCCATATATTTTATATATTCTTCACACATTCTGCCATGCTTCCTTAAATTATTTCCTCTTTTTCCTGAAGCACTGGAGCACTGACCATTTCCTTGAATTTATGTAGTTTCAGTTCAGCCTACTTCCAGGTTTTCAGCCTAGTCTCTGCTGAACTTATAGTTGGTTTATACTGTGGGCTGACTGTTTTATTAGGGATGTCTTTACCATGTTAGGTTCTACTCAAGAGTTCTTTCCTTACAAGGAGGAAGTCTATATGCGTTGCATGTTGGTCACTCTCATATGACTTAATGTGACAATGAAGCATGTAAACAGCAAATTTAAATAGACATATCTAAGTTCCCAAAAGCATATACATGTTGTACTTGCACTTATTTTTAATTGTTACATGACATACAGAGTTATCTATAGATGGCAAAAAGCTCTGGTATAATATAAAGAAATATTCATATCCATGGTCCCAGTTAGAAGACAGGAAGAGCCTGGCTGCTTTGATGATATCATCTCAGCTTCATCTCCCATGATGTTTTGTTTCTATCATGCAAAACATAATTTCTCATATTTGGCATAAACAAATGCAAGCATATTTCAGAATAAAAAATATTGCCATTTGATGTTTTGCAGTCAATAAGTAACAGTCAGTGATCTTTGGTCTTTCCATAGTCTATCTTTTAGCAAGAAGGTGCCACTTGAGGGATCACTACACTAGAGGTACCAGTATGATTCTATCATAAACTAAACAAAACAAAATAACTGGTACAGTTCAGAAGATGAAAAACTTGCATATAATAAAAATGTATAAAACCATGCAGGAAGGAAAATAACAAAAACAGAGCAAGTGTTGAGCGCTTTTGTTCTTTGCTAATGACCCGAGACATACTCTCTTGTCTATATGAAGACAGACACTACTGATCTCTCAGAATATGTTTTTTCAGGCAGGTATGTGCCTTGCATTGAGCAGTATTCTACCTTCACTAAGGATGATGATACAGTACAAACAAAAGGTGATTGGCTTCAATAATTGGCTTAGTTTCTGGTGTTTTTCCAGGAGGATTCAGTATTTGTCAGCATGGGAGGACATGGTTAACAAACCACATAGCTTTGCAAAGGATAGTCTGCACCTGTCTTCCCCTAGACTTATGAATATTGACTAACACTTAATTCACCCCTTAGAGTCCTTTTTAGGCAATACCAAATTGACAAACCTACCAGCATAGCAAATAACACCCAAAGACACCTAAACATGTTACTGCTCAAGGCCAGGAGCCTACATAAGAAACTCTACACCCTACAAGTGTTCCTCCTTCTGTAGAATATTAACATCTGTGCCATTACTAAGGCATGGTTTAAATCCACAGAATGCACTCTGCCAGAGCAAGGTTTCAGTGCCTTCCATACATTTAGGCAATCAGCTACACAGACATGGACAGAAAGTGAAGAAGTCTCAATCTGTATTAGCAACAAGCATAACTCTATTTTGGTTAGGCAGGATGATGCCCTGGGATTTATCCATGTACAAATCACCATAGACAAAAACCTATACCATATACTAGCAAGTTATAGGTCACCTTCTATGTCCCTGGAATCCCATAGCTTGTACCTAGACCTACTGGAGGCACTTACCATTAAACCAAATACCCTCTTCATGGGATTTCTGGACTTTATAAACCCAAATACCCTCAACCAGATTGTGTGCACTTACACCAGAGGGTCAATATACTGGACCTGGTACTCACCGATATGATAGAACATTGCAGTCCCACTCAATGTTACATCTTCATCGGAGAAGGTTAGACCACAATGTTGTCTCCTTCAAAATAAAACTCAACTTAGTACCCCCAGCAAACACTATAACAGTTAGGAACTATTCCAAAGCAAATTAAATCCTATTAAATGACAGTTTGTCAAAATCCAGTGCCCCTCCTAACCCCAATTTCAAAGCAACCTTTGAAGAAATATTCAAGTGATCCTATACAACCATGTCAATGGTTGTATAGAGGCTGCCGTACCTACAAGACGTAAGACCAAAACAAACTCTAAAAACAAACCACACTGGTGGAATCCTAACCTTAATAGAGTATATAACAAAAGGAAAAAAAGCCATGGCTAAAATCATGAAGAACAACTCCCATTATGATAGAAACTCTCTAGTTAAACTAACCAGGAACCTAAGAGGACTAATAAAGTCTACCAAGGCTGATTACAAGGTCATGATAATCTCACAATCTAACAGAAATCACAAGGCCTTCTACAGCTGTGCCTGTAACTTCAAAAGCAGCACACTGCAGTATTCCAAAATGGTAGTCAATGGTGCCACATTCACTGAGCAGAGTGAAACAGTGAATTTGCTCCCAGACAAATTCAGTTCAAACTTCTTCCCCACTCCCCCCACCTCCGCCCATGGAAAACCAACTAGTACAACCCTCCAAACTATTAACCATGAACAGATTCTGGTGGCACTCACTAAGGCAAAATAAAAAAAAAACACATCCTCAATGGGCCTCAACAATATACTGGGTTGCCTCCTAAATAGCTTGAAACATGGTCTATCAAGACCACTTGAGTAACTTTTCAACTATAGCTTCAAAACGGACTTTGCACAATGAGAACGGAGGACCACAATGGTTATTCTACTGACTCTGGAAACTACAGACCTATTAGACTGAAGAGTCTAAAATGCAAAGTCATGGAATGAATTATTATATAAATGATCAGCAAATACATGACCAACCTTCAGACACTAGATCCAAACCAGTATGGCTTTGTCAAGGGAAGGTCTTGCCTACTAAACCTGGTGGACATCTTTGAAAAGGTCAACAAAGAAATGAATGAGAGGAACATGATCTGTACCACCTACCTAGACTTGGCTACGTCATTTGGTATAATACCCCACTCTGGTGTAGTTGACAAACTCACCAAACTGGGCATAAACCCCTACATAACTCACTGGATTGCCAACTGGCTGACAGACAGCACCCAGTATGTCAGTAATGATGAGACTGCTTCCACTTAGGGACCAGTCACCAGTGGGGTATCTCAGATCTCTGTGCTTTGACTGCTCCTATTTGACATATACTTCTCAGAGGATTAAGGCTTTCAAAACAAACAGCATCATAGCCACTAGATCCAAGGATTTCAATTTTGCTTGTGACATAAGTGATTAGACAAATATGTATCGCAGAGGCTCCCCATGCTTTGGAACAGGCTTCCCACCCATGTAATGCAGAGTCCATCCTCTAACTCTAGTTAATAAAAACTACAGGAAAAATACAGCCAAACTAGAGTTTTCACTGTGTGATACCTTAAACCTCCTGTAATAGAGGCCCATAGGATATATGCAAATGACCCCTTAAGGGCATCAAGTGTTTCAGCAATATGACTTATGATTCAGGCCAATATGGCCAAACCCCACTAGCTATTGACATATATATTTTTCATCCTTCTTATGACCTCATCAACAGAGCATAAGTGGAATGTTTGGTAATATTTTAGAAATACAGGGTACATAACCAAGCTAACATCCATAACTATTAAGCTGTCTGCAAAATATACCAACTAACATCCAAACCAAAGTGTAAAACAATCATAGAGATGAGCCAGTTAATAAAAACTACAAGAAAAACCCAGCCAAGCCAGAGTTAAACCCTATTTAAGTGTAACCTTGACCAATGGATAAGAGATCAGAAATTCACTTGATGTCTGGCCCCCATGTCTCTGATAGACAGGGTTAGACAGTAATGCACAAGCAAACATACCCTCCCCCACATAACCTCTAGAAACATCCTAACTAACATACCCCCTCCTAAAAAATGCTGATGATGTAAAGGGACACAATTGAGTTGGGTTGTATTGCCAAGATTATAAAGGCCCTGGTGGTCATTGGCCTAGTATAAAACTATGAAACTATGAACAGGACATGCATATGTTACCCATCTGCACTGAAAAAAATGAGTCTTGGATATATAAATGTTAGATGATGCTGTTCTGAACCAAAGCATGCATTCATGTCTAAACTTGAATGTAATGTATTTCCATTCTCACAATGAGAGTTAATTGAAATGCTGCAGTAAGTATTGCAGTTACTATAGTGCACTGCATAGTAAATTATCATATGATAGTTATTTAAAATGGAAAAGAAGCCAATAAATTTCAAACTGATTTTCATTAACAGAGTGATTTTAGAGTGACTTGACATTCCATCACCCTTTGATCACATTCAACATGCCTTTTATAGATGTGTATCTATTTCAATAAGTGGGGATCAAAATATTTTATCACATAGCATTTATTAGACTTGGTCATTTAGAGAAGCACTGGCTAAAATCAGATTGATATAGTGTTACATGATGGGATATGGATTCTGTTCTCATTATTTGGAAAAAGACATGGGAAAGATTATGTGTAGTTACCTTAGTTTGACCCTATAATTTAAGAGTTTAAACCCAGTATTTTGTATTACAATATTTTTGATTAGAATAGCTGTACTTTGGTTTTAAATCAGCCTGCTAGAATAATATAATTGATCCATAAGCATGCTTCAATTTATACTCTATAATTTCTTCTATATATTGAATAAAATAGTTTTGCTAGACATTTTCCATTAAGCTTTATAAATTGAATTTGCAGTTTTTGTCTGATATTTACTTTTTCCTGAATGAAGAATTTTAAGTCTATGTGGTGATACACATATGACTGGCTACTTATAGCCTCCCTATAGCTAAAGGTCACTTAACCAGACATTGGTCAGGGATCCTCCTTATAAAGGGACTGCACATGCCTAGTGATTTTGCTGTTACAGCATACCTGATGCTGTGAAACACATAATCCCCCAGATTTACAAAAGCTTGCACAGAGTGCAAGAAGAGTGTAGGAGCACATACCGGCAATATGTCTGCCGTGCGATCCAGGAACAGCTGGCAGGGGCGTGCACTAGAGCTGCTAAAGCTACTCTTGTATGGACAGCATCATGGTATGCAAATTACCTCATTTGCTGGTGAAAGCCATGCAAATGAAGTAAATTTGCGATCCAGGAAGCACTAACCTGTCCGTGGAAGATTAGTGTTAGCTGCACAAATGTACTCCGTTGGTAATGGAGTACATTTCTGCAAATAGCTAAATGGAGCTATGATAGCTCCAAATAAAGGATGCATACAGTTGAGAAAGCATGCCAATGGCCAAATATAAGGCCATTGGCATTATAAAATGTTTAAAAAATATAACAATTTGACTTTTATTTTCCCCAGTCTCCGATGTTTAAGCATAGTGCAGCACCGCGCAAATGTGTGGCGCTTATAAAAACAAGAAAATAATTAAAAAAAAGCCAAATATAGGCATTTACACTAAAAAGCTTATTCTGCCATGCAGGTGAATGGCAGGCTGAAGCCAACATGGTTGCTAAGGTGGGGAAGCTCGGTGTGAGAGAGCAACCCACAGTGAGGAGACGGAGAAGAGTGTACAGACCCAGGGTAACCTACCAGGGGCTACATGAGCTGGAGATAGTGGAGCGCTATAGGGTGGACAGAAACCTCCTACAGCAAATCTTTGAGCTGTGCTGGCCATGCCTCACACACAGAACCAACAGAGGGGAACACATCCCAGTGGATACCAAGGTATGTGTTGGCCTAAGAATACTAGCTAGAGGTACCTTCAAAATACCAACTAGTGATATGATGGGGATTTCACAGGCATCATCATCCAGGGTACTCCACCAGTTCCTAGATGCCATGTCAGCACATGTCGGAGACCATGTATATCTCGCCAGTTCCCGTGAGGCATTGGCCAGCAATATGCGTCTTTTCCACCAAATAGCAGAATACCCTGAGGTAGTGGGTGCAATAGACTGCATGCACATAGGCATCAAAGCACCATCCGGTGAGCGGGTTTAGGGTCTACATCAACCACAAGGGCTTCTTCTCTATCAACTGCCAGGTCGTGTGCGATGCCCAGGGCATAATAATGAATGTATGTGCTGGCTGCCCTGGAAGCTATCACGATTTCCACATCTGACATCTGATGCAGCTGTACCAGAGATTTGCCAGTGGGGACATCCCTGTTGGTCACCTAGTGGGGGATGCTAGATACGCACTAGAGCAGTGGCTGATGACACCCATCAGAAATGCACACACACCTGAACAAGAGCTCTATAATGAGGCACATGCACAGACAAGAAACATAATTGAGCATGTGTTTGGGATGCTCAAGTCCCGTTTCCGGTGCCTGGACACATCTGATGGAGCCTTGCAGTACTCATCAACTACATGTACCCAAATTATTATGGTATGTGCCATGCTATACAATATGATCCTCCAGAAACAGCTGCAGCAAGAACAGCATGGGGCAGGGCCAAACAGCCCCCACCATTGTCAAGGCCTGCACAGGCACAGAGTGACTCGGAGGAGGAACAACCTGAACCTGACCCGGTAGGCAGAAGGAGGCATGCCCAGTATGCCCTGGCCTTGGCAAAGAGGCAACACATAGCGCATACACTGACTCAGTAGGAACCCTGGAAATTACACCTCTCTCTGTCTCACACATACAGTAAAAGGGATGCCTAACTTGACACTACCTGTTTTCAAACATGTATAGGGAGTGTACTATTTGCATCCGGCATAGGCGGCCCTGCAGCACCACCTGAGGCATGAGTGCCCTATCTTAAGCAATATAAAGCACTGCTAAGCACATTTTACCAGTATTGAGCATATTTAAATCCAATTGTTTGTAGTTACGCACCTCACTAACCAGCGCAATGTCGGGCAACATCAGGCAATGTTGAGCAACGTTGGGCAAAGTCGGGCAAAGTTGAGCAAAGTCGGGAAAACACGCTCACACCTGATTTACTGTTCCTTAACCAGTCAGGTCTGCCCAGCCAGAAAATAAAAAGCAGTGACAGGGCTCAAACACAGGATACTGTGTACTATAGTCACAGTACTGAACCACAAAGCCTTGACAGCATTTCACTGGCACAGACACAACTTAAGTCACTCACACATACCAGTTCGGTGGGGGGGGGTCACGTACCTAATAGTCACAGCCAGCAGGACAATTGTAGACAAACGCAAAGACAAACAAATGCTGTATCATGCCCTCTGAAGAGGCATATGGGTAACCTCCCCCAAGACCTATGCAGACAGATAACAGCAGGCCAGGCAGTGTGATTTGGGTTGGGTAGGCTATGAAGTCACAAACTAATATGCATGTAATTGGAAGCTAAGGTCTGCAGTACAGTAGTATGCCTCAAGCCAGTATGATAGGCAACAGCACAGACTGAAATGGAGTACCTGACATAACAATGCAGGCCTAGCAAATGTGTATAAGTGTCAGGTGTACCCCTCATCCTATGTACACCCACCATAACAATCAGGTGTGCCACCCTGGGTAGAAATGTACAAATAATAGCTGCCCCCCCTGTATGTAGAAGTGATGATAAGTATATGCAAATTGACTCATGGAAACCCTGCAGGCACAGTGTATTTCCTGTCGATGTATAACACAAAGGTGAGCCCTGAAGTAAAAACCAACTTGATTTTTCACACAGAAATAGTTTATCTGCCCATAGTGGGCATGCTCACAAACACAAACAAATTTTTCAAATTTCAGTCAATAACATACTGAAAGGTCATACTGGGCATGCTCACACACTTAGGCCATGTCTGAGTACAGCATTGGGCCACACATATCTGGCAGTTGCAGTTCTTACTGCAGACACATGTCACTATTCACCAATCCTGCCTTGCGCACACAGTGATATGAAAACATAACCATATAATATATTGGACCCCTGTCATAATCAAACTATGTAATACAAGCACTTAAGTTGTTCAAAGAAAGTTAAAATACAAAGAATATCAACAAATCCCGATTAGTATCATCATGAAACAATGAGCACTACTAAAATTATCCAAGCCAAGCTCTGACAAAAATATTACCAAAGATTCCATAGAGAACCATGAAGCTTTCTTTAACTATGTCATAAATATCAGTGTAAACTCATATATGTTCTGAGTTAGTGCAAAGTGTAAATAAACACATGTACACGACTGACATTGCCAACATCTTGTCAGACAGGTTCATACATATTTACCCCCCTCTCACTGACAAAAGGGCCCATTACCATACTTGGAGATTGTGAAAACCCAGAAATGACATATACAATGGTTAAACAGCTCTATCCAAACCTAAAAGCATGGTGTCTATGAGATGACTTGGTGTCCCTGGCTGTGTCATTTGTGAACTCCAAAACAAACAGACCCTGCACCTGAACAGTCTGTTGAGACTCACCCTCTGTACAGGATATGAAACTGTTGAATGGGTTACAGCAACGTTTGGCACACTCCACAAGTGTTGGTGCACAACAGACCATGTGAACTATAGTCATATAAGCCTAATAAGCCTGATCTACAAGGCCATGGAGTCCATCATTATGGAACTCATAAACAGAGCTCCACACAGCTTATATAGACCTTGAAAAGCCCTTTTCCAAACATCTCACACACATGTTGTATCCACAGAATCAACAACCTGTGCATAAACACGTATGACATCTGATGGATTGCCAACTGGGGCACAGATAGATCCCACAAGGTAAGAATTGGGGTCTCCTTGTTGGACTGTAAACTGGTAACCACTGCTGCCCCCCATGGCTCAGTCCTGGGACCCCTCCTGTCTGGTGCATACTATTCAGAAGTACAGTCAAACACACGAGGGCTATGGTTATCAACGTTTGTGGATGACTGCAAAAAGGTTGTCATAATTGATGTTTGGGACAACAGAGACATCCTTAAAATGGGTCTCAGTCAGACAGATGTGGTGTCAAAATTATGGCCTCGAGCTACAGTCATACAAATATCACACAGGTGTCAACAACTTAAATATGGAGGTAATAATAAGGGATCTATGGACACATGTGGATAGTCATCTCTACTTTCAGAAACACATTCACAAAGTGGTTAGAAAATCATGCTATGTGTTCCCACAAATTGCCAAAGTCTTTGCATGTAGGTCAAAGGAGGTTCCCTCTACTCATCAGTCATCAGACCCATCAGAAAGTACTACAACACACTTGTGATGAATCTGACGAGGCACCTTCAGCAGCTGGAAAGACCACTGAAGTACTTCAACAAGAGGATTACTGGCCTCAAACAGTTGCCCCATGCAACAAGACTGAAGTAACTCAATCTGTACTCTGTTGCATACCATCTACTCAGGCAATCTCTGCCCAACAGACAGGTCCATGTCCAATGCAGAACTGATGTACATACTCTATCTGAAGTAAACCCAAGCTCACTGTGCCACATGCTCTAGGGATATAATCATCACAACAATAAATAGAATGTGTTGGAGGGATACATTACTAACTCAGAGACTTCCCTTGCTTTGGAACAGGCTCCCAACCTACAATAAGCTGAGCCCCTCACTGACACTCTTCCAGAGTAGCCTTGATGAGTGCATGTGAAACTGAACTGTCACACCATGGATCAGTTCATCAGCTCTACTACACAGAGGCATAGGAACTAACCCCAGGTGTGGTGTTAGCTGCACACTCTGGTAATACTAATATATGCCTTCTGGCAGATAGCCTATTACATACCTATGTACCTACATATGTAGGGGGAACACAGTATAATAAGTCAAAGATGGATGGGAAGAGATGTGTGTAAGAGGGTGACCATGACAGGGAGCCATCTAGGACTGTCCAACCCAGCACACATACCAATAGCACAAAAGACATGAGGTGCACATCTCACCCACTGTACATAATAGCCACCAGTATATGTAAACATTACAGTGTATGTGGTGTATGTGCCTGCTGTACAACATGACTGTAGAATGATGTACACATCTACTATCTGTAGACATGTACCTGTCACATAGGTTCATAGGTATGTAGTAGACTATCTTTACGAAGGCATATATTAGCCTAGGCAAGTTGTGCAGCTTTCAGCACCCCATTGGTTAGTCTCCTAAGCCCTAGTTCTAATAGTTAGTACCCTAAGCCCCTTTCTAGTGGGGCTACTGATGTGATCCCTGGCGTGAATTGTCTGTTTCTCATCCACTCATCAAGGTTCCTATTGAAGAGTGTCAGTGAGGAGCTCTGTCTGATGTACATTGCGACTCTGTTCCACAGTAAGGCAAGTCTCTGGGATGGTACTCTATCCCACCAGCATGTTGTATTCATTGTTGTGATGAGGCTCATATTCCTAGACTGTGTAGTGCGAATCAGTTTTGTTTTCCTTAGATGGAGCATGTTCAACAGTTATGTGTTGGACATGGCTCTGTATGTTAGGCAGAGTTTGCCTCTGAGTAGGTGGTACGCAATAGAGAACAGATTTAGTTTTTCCAGTTGTGTTGCATAACACAACTGCTTGAGGCCAGTAATCCTCTTGGTGAGGTACCTCTGTGGTCTCTCCAGCTGCTGGATATGCCTAGTCAAGTACATCCAAAATAGTGCATTGTACTCAATGATGGGTCTGATGACTTAAGAGTAGAGGGCCACCACTACCTCTGTTTATCCTGATGCAAACCCTTTGTTGATTAGGTGGGCCACATAGAATTTCCTAATCACTTTGGCAACATGGTTGTCAAAGGAAAGATGACTATCTACTTGTGTCCCCAGATCCCTTATTACCTTGTCAGTTTTTAGAGGGTAACACCTATTTGGTAGTTTCTGGGTACTTTGTTTTCCCCAAAGGGGATTACTATGCATTCTTTCACATTGAGCTTGAGGCCATGATTCTAACACCACACATCTGTCTCATAGAATCCCTTCTGGAGAATATTTGTGTCATCCGGGGAATCTATTATGGCAAACACTTTACAGTTCCCAGCAAACTTAGTCAACCACAACCCTCTTGTGTTGGCATGTACTTCTGAGAAGAATATACCAAATAGGAGGGGCCCAAGGACTGAACCCTGGGGGACACCAGTTGTTACTGGTTTAGAGTCTGACATGTAGCCAGCAACTCTTAATTTGTGGGATCTATCTGTGAGCCAGTTTGCAATCCATCTTGTGATGTATAGATTTATGCCCAGGTTGGTGAGTTCATCTATGATACTTGACTGGGGAATAGTGTTAAAGGCCTTAGCCAGGTATAGGTATGCTGTGTGGAGCTCCTTTCAATCATCTGTAGCCTGGGTAACTGTCTCAAAGAAATCCACCCAGTTCAGGAGGCATGATCTGCATTTGATGAAGCCAAACTGGGTGTGCTCAACTGTGTAAAGGTTCCCAAAGTCTTTATTGTTGTCTTCCATTATGATTGGCTCCACTGCCTAGCAGATCAGACTCATCAGGCTCATAGAGCAGGATGCCAATGGTCTGTTATGGCCCCACCCCTGTGGAGTGGGAAGAACGTTGCTGTGCAACATTCTATGTGTACATATCCTGTAGAGTGGATGTAGAGAGAGGTGTAGGCATCCTTGATGAATATGGATGCATCCCCGCCCTATGTGCTATGATCCAGGTTCTGATGCTGGAAGGTATGGAATGAGTAGTATCCTGGTAGTGCTGCTGTGCTCTCTGGAGCCTTGAACTAAGTTTCTGTTACTGCACAGATATCAATATTCCCCATACTGAGAAGTGCCTGGAGTGGATGCATTTGCAGGCTGAGACTTCTGGAAATGAGTAGCATTTAGCTCACTTTGTGGTTATTTGTGTTGGTTGCAGGGTTTGGTTTGTCCTGAGTGACCGGTGTTCCACACCTGAAGTCAACACCTCATTGGTCCGATCCAACCATAAGCTAATTACCCTAGATATCCACATGCTGCCCCCACCCCCCATTAAGGAAACCATGGTAAAAAATTTCTCCAAAGCCAACTTTATGCTTCTTAAGACAGAAGTGGTGAACTTCATGACACCCATGCAGATGGACAATACATTTATGACTACTGAATCCTACACAGTTGCACTTTTTAAGCACTTACATGAGTGCATGGATCGTGCTCTCCCAAACAGAACCAAGACGCTATCCTCCAAAAAAATGAAGCCAATCTGGTGGTCCCCTGTCATAAACAAACTGTGCAACCGAAGGAAGAAACTGCTGCAAAAGAGAGTAAAATCCCATGAGTGTAGGAGCTCCCTGGTCAGCCTCAGTAAGAAGCTGTGATCCCTGATAAAATCCTCCAAAGCTAGTTATGAAAACAAAATTGCCACTAATTATAAAGATAACCACAAAGCATTCTATAGCTATGTCAATAATGTCAAAGGCAACACTCAGATCTGCCATGAGTTACAGCACAATGGCACTAAATATACAGACCCAACTGATATCGCCAACATCCTGGCAGACAGGTTCAATTGTAACTTTACCCCCCCCCCCTCTCACCCATTAAAGAGCCCATCTCTATACCAGAAGAATGCAAAGTTCCTGTAATCATGCCTGCACAGGTAAAAAACACACTCTGCAAAGCCAGGAACACAACATCCATGGGACCAGGCAACATCCCAGGCTGCGTTCTACATGAACTACAAAACGAACTGGCACCCCACCTAAGTACCATAGCCAATCATAGCCTCATCTCAGACTTTGTGCCTGCTGAATGCCACACAGTGACAGTTATCACACTCCACAAGGGATGAGCCACCACAGACCCCAGGAACTACCGCCCCAGTAGCCTGATGAGCCTGGTCTGCAAGGCCATGGAACGTATCATCATGGAACTTATAAACAAAGACATTGGTAATCTCCAAACTCTGGACCCCACCCAGTTTGGGTTTGTAAAAGGCAGATCATATCTCCTAAACTTGATAGACTTCTTTGAAGCAGTCACCAAAGCCATAGATAAGGGTAAGGTGGTTCGCACAGCCTATCTAGATCTTGCCAAGGCTTTCAACACCATCCCCCTCTCTGGAATTATAGATAAACTCACTAAACTAGGTATAAATCCCTATGTCACAAGATGGGTTGCCAACTGGCTCACTGACACAACCTACACTATGAAAGTAGCAGACTCCAAATCTGACTTCAGACCAGTGACAAGTGGTGTACCACAGGGTTCAGTCCTGGGTCCTCTCCTGTTTGGCATCTACTTCTCTGAAGTACAGGCTAACACAGAATGTCTTTGGCTAATGAAGTTCACAGATGACTGCAAACTAGGAGCCATAATCAAAACTCCTAGTTTGCAGTCATCTGTAAAAGGGCCTCACTGAGACAGATGCCTGGTCAAAGCCATGGCCTCAAGCTCAATGCCAAAAAGTGCATTGTCATCCCCTTTGGTAAAAACTCTGTACCCATGAACTACAATATAGGCGGTAGTATACTTAACACCGAAAGTGTGATAAGAGACCTTGGGACACAGGTGGACAGTAGTCTCTCCTTTGATAATCACATCGCCACAGTAGTCAGGAAATCTTTCTATGTGGCACACCTCATCAAAAAAGGTTTCTCATCTAGAAAAACAGAGGTCATTGTTCCCCTCTACTCATCACTCATTAGACCCATTATAGAGTACAATGCCCCTTTTGGTATGTACCTCACAAGACATCTACAAGAACTGGAAAGGCCGCAGAAATACCTCACAAAGAGGATTGCCGGCCTCAAACAGATGCCCTACACAGACCGTCTCAAAAAAATCCAGCTTTACTCCGTTGCATATCCCCTACTCAGAGGTGATCTCTGCCTAACATACAAAGCTATGTCAAATCCATAGCTGTTGGGCATGCTTCACTTAAAGAAATCCCAATCCCTCCAAGCTACATGGTCTAGGGACCTAAACCTTATCACCACAATAAACAGATCATGCCGGAGGGATAGATTCCTGTACCAGAGACTTTCCATACTCCAGAATAAACTACCTATATATATCAAACAAAGCTCCTCCTTAGTACTCTTCAAGAAAACTCTTGATGATTGGATGGGAAATAGGAAATTCACCCCAGGGATCACCTCTGTGGCTCTGCTCGACAGTGGCAAAGGAAAATAATTTTCTTGGGTGGTAAAAGCCAGCGTACCCTTTTAAGCTGGGCTTGTATAGTTTCCAGGGCCAATAGCCTAGTATCTACCTATGAGCCTATGAACCTTTGAGCCTTGCCTAAAAAAGTTAATATGGGGACAGCAAGAGCCTTGGCCAGTATTCACAAGCATAGGGGTGACAGGTGCAAACCATATCTAGCGAAGCAACAAGGCATGTCTATTATGTCATCCCAGGCAGACAGAGACTGGATACCCTTTGAATGACACCAGAAGCTCAGCCAATTGTTGAAGTTTATCATCTTTCTGTTATATTGCAGTATCATGTAGGTGAAGGTAAGATGCTACTCAAGGTCAGGGCCATACCAGCCTGGGCTACATGATCATACAGCTACTATATATCTCTTGTCATGTTGTCCTGGGAGGTATGTCTCAGATCATTCACACTGACATGTACAAAGACCGCGTCATATATGTACCTGTCCTGGACTGATCTAAGTGCTTGTGTTATGTGGCGGATCATAGCACCTGACAGACATCTGACAGTAACCTTCCCCTTGTCCAGCCTAGTGAGTGGAACATCTGTGTGCCTAACTATGGAGTCACCCATTACTAGTGTGTTGCGTATGTTGTTTTGGCTTAGGGCCTGTTGTGAGGCACACTACTTTGGTGCATTATGTGCTTTCTGGCGTGTGCTTGGAGGTGCATGTTGCTTGCTTATCTGCCTAGGAGGACACTCACTTTTTTTCAGATTAATAATTGTATTCTCCAAGTATGGTAATGTGTATTTATGTGTGTGTTTTGCTGGTGCTTATATTGTGGGTCTATGTGAGACTGTTGGTGTTGTGCTTGTATGACCTTACTCCTCTTGAATGTATTGTCCACTATTGGGTTGACAGAGCTTAGCCACCAGTTTGACCCTGGGTGTGCCAGCATGTGGTGCATCAACCCATATATGATATGGTCATGGCCTATGCATAAAATACACTCACAATACACCTAGTATGATAAGCCTGCTGAGGTTAGCAAATGTGAAAAAAACCTTTGGGCAAACTGTGTCAAGTCTGATGATGTCACCATTCTACAAATATACCTGTGGGAAAGGAAAATCCCAGTAATGTGTATAGCATGTTGTGTAAATGCATACTGCTGTAGTATCATAATGTAGTTAGGTAGGGGTCTGAATCTTGCACTTGTCAACTGTGTTACAAATATACCTGTGGGAAAGTGAACTTCCAGTAATGTGTATAGTGCATCATGTAAATGTATACTGATGTAGTATCATAATGTAGTTAGGTAGGGGTTTGAAACCTGCACTTGTCAACTGTGCGTGTGTGTCTCCCTGGAGAAAAAGCAACCTTTTTGGAGACTTTTCACACCCCTTAAAAGTGATATACTCATCTTTGTCAAGGCTGATGATGTCACTATCCTACAAATATACCCGTGGGAAACTGGAATCCCAGTAATGTGTATAGCGCGTTGTGTAAATGTGTACTGCTGTAGTGTAGTTAGGTAGGAGTTTGAATCCTGCACTTGCTAACTGTGTGAGAATGTGTGACATTGTTAGGCAATGTGGAGTGGGTTTTGATTTTTCTAGTGTATGACATATCACAATGACAACTGTATGTGCATAACACATGTAAGGTAGCTGTGGGGCAAAGCCATATACATACATGTGACCTCAGTTATTTCATAGGTGGGTACTCTGCTTTCTCCATGAAAGCATCTGTTATATTTGCCAGAGTGTGCTGATGCTTTCCAGACCTTAGGTCACTTCTGTATGCTTGTGACTAGCTTAGCCACTGCGGTGATCCCTGGGCTACGTCTTCTGCTTCACATCCACTCATCATGGTTTCTGTTGAAGACTGTGAGTGAGGGTTTATGCTTGAGGTATATTTGAATCCTGTTCCAAAGCAAGCAAAGTCTGGCAAAGATGACTAATCATTATAGGTGTGCAACAACCTCTGTGGATGTGCATGCAAACCCTTTATTGCTTATGTGCTCCACAGAGGGATTTCTAAAACCCTTTGGTAATGTGATTATCACAGGACAGATGACTAAACACATGGCTCCATGTATACATTAGTACCTGTTCCACATTTTGGGGGCTACTACCTATGTGGTACTCTGGGGATACTTTGCTTTCTAAAAGTGGATAACTATGCTTTCTTTGGCTTATAGCTTTACAGCTCGATTTTGACACCAGGTATCTGTCTCTATGATACCCTTTTGGAGGATGTGTGTGTCATCTGGATAATAAAGTATAGCCCACAGTATGCATTTTCATCAAACGTGGGCAGACATATCCCTACTGTGTTTGCTTGTACCTAAGAAAGCTATATGCCAAACAGGAGTGGTCCCAGGACTGAGTGCAGGTGAATACCACTTGTTACTGGCATACAATTGTACATGGAAGAGGCTGCAAATGTTACTGTGTGTCCTACATCTGTGCATCAGTTGTCAATCCATCATGTAACAATCGTTTATGGTCAGTCTGCTGAGGATATGTATAATACCAGAATGTGGGATGGGTATGAATTGCTGGTGAGCTATAGCTTGGCTGTGTGGACCACCCCCCCTCACTCATAGCCTTGTTAAATGGCTTAAAGTCTACTAGGTGTAGGAGCCATGATCTGGCCTTTAGAGAACCTAAGTGGTTATGGTGCAGTGTTTGCAGGTTCATAATGTCTCTGTTAATGAGTTCCATAATGCTGTGCTCCATAGCCTTCCAGATAACATTTGTCTGGCTTATAGGGTGAGTGTTTCCAGGATCTGTTGTAGTTCTACCCTTAATCAATTTATGTTAACATTTGCACTGGGTGTGACAAGGGTGGACAGGATTAGGAATAAGTATATTAGAGGGTCAGCCCAGGTTTAAAGATTAGTAGACCAAGCCAGATAAGCAGGATTACATTGGTTTGTACATGTGCTGAGGAGGGATGCAGAGTATATTGTGAAAAAGATACAAAGGATGAAGCCGCCAGGTAACAGGAAAAGAGGAATGCCTAAGATGAGGTTTATGGCTGTGGTGAGAGAGGACATGCAGGTGGATGGTGTGACAGTGCAAGATGCAGAGGGCAGGAAGAAATGGAAACAGATGATCTACTGTGTTTACCCCTAATGGGAGCATCCGAAAGGAGAAGAAGAAGACATTGCAGCTCAACCCTTGTGGACTGTGTAAACCATTACCGTGCATCATTCCACAAGTATGTAACCTGTATAAAGGCTGCGTCTGGACAGAGTGTTTAGGTGAGTGGTGACTTCATATGTCAGCTTGTGCATGACACAGCCAGGGACACTGTCCAGTACCATTGCCACTGTGGTTTGGACTTTGGTAAAGAGATGTTTTAACTACAGTGTCTGTGAATCATCAGGTTTTACATTCTTTAGGTCTAGAAACATGGCCCTTGTGTAACTACAGGGTGGTGAAATCTGCATTCAAACTGTCTGACAAGAAATTGGTAAAGTCAGTCAGATAAGTGTACTTTGTGACCATTTACATTAACTGTGACCCGATCTGAGATTTCCCCTCTAGATTGTAAACAACACTAAAGAAACTTTAGTGTTGTCTTTGGAATCCTTGCCATTTTGTATTTTGAAGCTAGCCTTGTATGTTTAATGAGGGCTTGCATTTTCCCAATGATACTGACCAGAGATGTTATCCCTTCTTGGTATGTAACTCTTTTTTGGTACAATTTCACACCTTCTATTATATATTTAGTTTATGGCAGGGGTCCATGAGACTAATGCACTTTTACTGTATAAGTGAGAATTTCTTGTGTTTGTGATAGCACGGTCCATGCAACCCTGTAGGTGAACAGAGTGTATTACTAAAGGATTATGCAGCTGAGATAGTGTTAACCTTTGTAATGTAAACTAATGAGAGACAGCAACAACAACATCACCCACAGCACAGTGTCAACCAGTGTCACACACACACATGCGTACTCAAGTTCCAAAATGTGTGTAGTACAATGCATACTGGCCACCAATAGAAACTATGGAGTGTTAACACTGGCCAATACAGGGCATGTCACCCTGCCCATGTGTCCAATATGCATATACATGCAGACAGTGCACCTCCACCATGTTCACAAATGGACACCTGCAAACTTGTGTTGCACACATCCCATACTTACTGTCCACTGTATAACACATGCTGACACAACTACACACATCAGTCAAATGGCACATGGGCAAACAAAGCACAATTGGAATAAACACTGGTGAAAACAAAACAACATTGCTAATTACAGCTTTAATGCATCATGCCTGTTCAGCTACACCTTCAAGGATATTATTACACTTTACTGCTGACAACATGATACACATCCAACCATTGCTATACTTTATTAAAGTCACCCTGTGCATCAGCACCATGTAAGCCTGTTCATGCATCAATGTTAAAGATGACAGGAGGTGGCACAGGTCTCATCATATGCACAGCGTGTGTTGTTGGTTATCCAGAGGCCTACACTGAGCCATACAATCGACATGTGTGTGTGAGTGTGTGAGTGAGGGCCATGAGTACTGTTATGGGCCAATTTTGATATCATGTGTGTGGATATGTGCTTGCCCTAGGTTTCTGGTTTATATATGTGTGTGTGTGTGTGTGTGTGTGTGTGTGTGTGTGTATGCATGCACACAGTTCCACCATGTGGCTGCCATATACAGGGATTTTTGAGACAGCTACAGACTGTACCTGGCAGGCTTTACAGATCACCGTCTCTGGCCATGGATATGGAACCTGTGCCTGGCAGGGGTGCTACAGACAGTATCAGGTATTAATCCAGATTGGGTGCTATCCGAAGAGGTTGACAAATATCCAATGGATCCAGGTCCCTGCTGGGACTGGCCAGAGCCACATACACGTGGTCTGCTAGGAAGGTCTATGGACACGCCCCCACCGACATTGCTGGAAAAGGTACTGGCACTACGGGAGTGGCTGTGACTTGCTAGACAACCATGGTGACCTCCAGCTGGTGATGTTGCTGGCATATGTACATGTCAACTTCTCAACCATCCTGCACTGTCCTAACACATGGACATGACATTGTGGAGAACATCCAATGTCTCACCCCAACGTCTATCAATGACCTCAGTGTAGTTACGTGTGGCACCTGCTAGGTCACGGATACTGTCATTTACAGAGGTGTAATGAGCCCTCTGTGCCCTTAGCCCCTGTCTGGTGTACCTCTCTATTCATGTCTGTGCCTCCATGACAGCCTGGAACATGCGTGTGGTAGAAACAGCTGTGGCACGTCTGCCAGGGGCATGATGACCAGCAGTGCTCTGACGAGAACCCCTGGGCATCTGCCTATGTGGTACCATTCCAGACATCTGGCTATGGCTGCTGTGTCCTGATACATGTGCCATAGATACCACACTTTCCCGGCCAGTGCCAACCGTACACTGTCCCTCAGCTAAGGGCAATGATGATGATGGATGTACAGGCAGTAGGACTGTGTACATGGATGGGGTGGAGACTTGTGTACTGTCAATTGGTGGCCCAACAACAGACCCTGACAAACCTGCTTGTGCCTCAACATACCTATCCTCATGATTACTGTCTGTCTCAGTGACATCAGGATCTCTGCTGTACTGAACCAGCCCCACCTTGCCACCTGTGAGAGGAAAACAGGAAACACACTTTAAGACCTGAACATGACTTCAGACCACATGCACACATGCATGCATGCGCATATGCACACATGCACACACGCGCACATGCGCACATGTGCACATGCACACATCCACACATGCACACATGCACACATGCACACATACGCACATGCGCACATGCACACATCCACACATGCACACATGCACACATGCGCACATGTGCACATGCACACATACAAAACTACACTCCTCCCGAAAGCAGACACACACAACACCAGCAATCACAGAACATACACAATAGCAGGTGATGGTGGGGTACAGTATCACAAGCAAATCAGTCATATCACACATGTCAGCATGCAGGACATGTGTTGCTCAACAGCATGCAGTGCAAGTGTAGTCAGTTTTTGTTACTAATATTATATATGGCTTTGATGCATGTGTTTTGTTATTAGGTGATGGCCCTCCCCCTGGAACACAATGCATACATGGACACAACATTGTTGTGCAGGTATTCATAACCCTGTGATGTACCATGCACCATAACTCACAGGGGTAAATACCATTGCTGGATGAGTATCTGTGTGTCAGATAGGTATCCAGTGCTGATTACAGCCTCTGTGTCTTTAGCAAATAATTGTAGACACATTTCTAGCACATGCATGATGAGTATTCATGTAACATCATCAGTGGTGCATTGATAATTGATGGAATGCCATTCGGCCACATACCCAATGTACGGTACTTATGGTGAGTGTATATCATATTGTGGACATGCCAGTCTCATCCATGACATGGCATGCTAAAACACAACTGCATATTTAAACACTGCACATACCCAATGTGTGTCATATGACTTAGCCACTCAATAGCATCACAAGACATATATGTGTCAGTTGTGCAAATGGTGATTGGTATGCATACTATTTAGAGGTGCATATGTGTGCAGACATGCATCATTATGGTGTGTTGCAATGATTGCTATGTGTAGTACAGTGGTTACAATAACTGGATGGGGTATAGTACCATAGGCCATCAGCATGAAGCATCAGTTGGTCACTCAAGGCTACAAATGTTTCACAAACCAGCACAAATCATGCTGTGCTGGAACTGTACTACCTTGGCTAAATTCATCATTTCACAACCAGTTGTTACGTGAGTTTGTAAGGAGACCAATAAGGAGCATTCCCTGACATGAATGTGTAGTGTGTTGCAGAGTGTTTAAATGCCCCAGGATAGGCCTCAACCCCTCAGGTATACTATGTGTAATGTGTGGATGAAATTTTGGATACTGGAGTATGTCTTTACAGAGGGTTTGGGAATCCTTTATGTGTAGCATTTTAAAATGCTCTGTGTATGACATAGATGTGTATGTTATGTGCATGTTGAGTATCAACTGTGCCTATCCAATGGTCATGACAGTCTAGCCACATTTGTTTGAGATGGTCTGGGTATTGCATGTGTTTGAGGCAGCTAATTGCATTAGTGAGATGTGCGTGCTCTTACACCAAACATGCACAGCATGCATTATGGGTAGGTGTGTTACATGTGTACATGACCTACACCTTAACTATGACATGCACTTTTTATTTAAAATAATAAATGTAGAACACACTCACCAGCATCTGTCTGCTGCCTTGATGTCACCCCAGAGGTACCTACATAGAGATGACACAGTTTGTCAATGGCCACAACTGTGGCATTGCTACTGTGTGTTTGTAATCTTACAGTACAACAACAGTTTACATTCACAGGGCTACAGATTATGTTCCAAATGATCAGTACTGCACAACAACAGGCTCCACATCTTTGAACAACACACTCTACATCTCACATATGCATGATCTACCAATACAGATAACAGTAGTCTACAGATATGCCATGTTACCTGCATGCTCCTCTGGTGAGGGGGGGATGGATATTAACACCACCCCCTGTTGCAAGCTGTTCTCTACACACATCATCGGCACACTGATGGACATGTCTGAGAAGATCACTGCAGTGGTGGCGTACCTGCTCATATGTGCAGTTATGCAGGCCTACCTCGTTGACCCGGCAGACAAGATCTTGCCACATTGCAGTATGCTCCTGCTGGTCCTGGCTGGTTAGAGAAAACATTAGACGGTAGTGCTGAATCATACTTCTAGTGATGATATCATCTTCAGCACTACTGTAACTCGGGTTCCTATGGTGGGCCATGATCCCTGGAAGACATAAATACAAAAATATGTCTGAGCAAGTCATATGGCACATTTAACATTATACAGTACAGATATCACTGAACTGCCATATATAGCAATCTATAAGCTAACCGAGAGTGAAACACTGTAACTGCCACTTATCACTGCTCATTCCACAACTGCTTGAAAGTGCCTTGCTCACTCTCTATCTAATGAACCATGTGCTGCACAACAACAAAATAAAATCACTATATAAGACTATACAAGAGTACCTTGCACACTGTATGCAACATAATGCACCAGCTAGCCACAGCAGATATACATCAAGCTGATGTGTAAAGAAATATATCATCCATCACAATCAGTGTAAGGTCCAGTAAATGTATTACTATTATACCACACAACTTGTTAATGCCAAACCCATGGCCAAAATATGTGCATAATTGGGAATATAGGTCACATACTGCTGTAGTACACTATGAATGTCGCTAGATACGCAGTTATATGTATTACCACACATATTTCAAAGGACATGTTACAGACATACCCACACACACATCAGACATAATTACAGGACACAAAGGTATGACAACTCAGATAAGCTTTCAGTGTGTACTATACAGTACTGTGTGTCAGTGCTTACACAACCTTAATCTTGAGAAATGTAATCTGTGATGAATACAGGGACCACACAAAACAGTGGATGCAAGCAATGTGGACATACACCATACTTTGCTGTACAGGCCCAGATCTTCAATTAGTACTACAGTACACACAGGATTTGCATTCAACATCGGTACCAATCAATAATCATAGATGTAGTGCTTTAGCCTCCAATGACACACCCTAGTTAAAACCAAGGGATTTAATCACACTGTATGCAATAGCACTTGTTCTGCCTAGCAACAGAATACACAGCTTTTGCTAGGATCAAAGCAAGGACCTATAATACCATAACATAAACAGTTTCCCACTAAGCTATCCCATATATACATATCTTTGACGTATTCATAAACATATTGACCATCACAGTCAGTCAACAGTACAGAGAATCTACTGCAATAAGTAGAAGTAGGTGTGTATGAGTATATATCTATATATATATATATATATATATATATATATATATATATATATATATATATATATATATATATATATATATATATATATATATATATATATATATATATACATATATATATAGGCACATATACATTTTACCTTTCATAGTGAGAATATCAATTGTACAAAGGATGTAATAAAATTGCACAGTCTTGGGATAAATGCATTGAAGGTGTTCACAGCCCAGGTAGCTTTAGCAAGCCTTACTGGCGTCAACATTACAAACTGAACAAACCACCCACAGTGTTTAACCACCACATGTCATTTACCAGCACTGTATGCTGTCTTGTTTGTCACGCACTAAAACCTACATACAAATATGCGCATACTAACCTTCACCAACATATATATTTCCCCCTTCACAAACAGTTGCAATATGTCCCCTGCTCTATGCATGTATGCGGATGTGAATATATATATGACACATATATATTTCTCTGTATGTGTGTGGCATACACACACACATGGTCCACACTGTTGAAAGCCCCTGGACCTCACAGCTGAACTGTTGGGCCTTGCTGCAATACAAACAGGTGTCACATATGAACACAGACTAACATTAAGGGGGTATATATGGCAACAGATGCTAGATAAGCATACTAGACTGCTACAGCAGTTGCCAATGTTAAACCACACTTTAATATGACTGTCATGCATGTGTTGTTCTGTCACACCCATGTTTATATAATGTCAGCGCTAATTCCCCCAACAGCCATTGGCCACACTACTGTACAGAACACAGATAACATGGATCAGATCTTTGACATTTAATGCTGAGCTACACATTTCACAGGTATGTCCCATTGCCCACAGGTACACACAGTATTGTCCATAGCAGTAGTTAAGCAGAATATCTGTCCATAAAGAAGTACTGCTGCTCATATGAATGTTTCACATTATGTAGACTATTAATCAATAACATCTACTACATGCCAGTAAATACATATGTGGCACATACCTTTCCTTTGTATAATTTGGTAATATTTATTTTTCCCTTTCTCTCTCTGTCCCTCTGTCTCTCTCTCTCTCTGTCAGTCTCTGCAATAGAGTGATTGAGTTTGTTTGCAGAGATTGCAGCCTGCTTTTGTAGGAATTTGCACATGAGCATGTGATGGCCTCTGCACCAGTTAGTGGCCACCATTTTCTAATTGCATGCAGCCTGCTGTGTAGTAATTGCAGTAATCACTGTCATAGCAACCCAGTACTATAAATTGCTGACTCATGTAGGCGTGGCCCTTTCAGCTTTCCAAGATGGAGATCATCCTTGTTTGGTGTGGACATCATTGTTTAAGACAGAAGGTTGGCATAGTTCTTATATCAGAAGACAGGGTTGTAGCCAGAGATTTACATTTTGTACTCAGACCTAATGTTGCTGCTTCCAGTACCCACTTGTCAGTGTAGAAATGTACTCACCCCTCAAAATGCTACCCCAAGATACATGGAAAGATGTACTTTCTTTTCAACTGTTACAATTAACTGCCATAAAAAGCTAGTTATAGACATGTATTCCTTTGACACAAGAATTGTTTGTGAACTGCTATACTGTGAATATTAATTTACTCAGTTCTAAACAGTTTGTATTTTTTTAGTGTTGCCATTAGCGTGAGCTGCTCAGAAAAACTGGACACATGTCAGTACTGTGAGTATGCTTACCTACATCCTTGGTAGACCCTGCACACACAGGTATATTCTACATTTGGGTAGGGTTGCAGAAGTGCAGCGAGCATAAGTAGTATTGTCTGGATTTTATCTTGCTGGACTTACAGGGTTGCTGTGTACATGTTAGTTTATCAAGGCATGTAGTTTGTCTGTGTAACTCCCAACTGTGGCCCTATCATCATGATATCCAGAGAATAGCCTGTTATTTTTTGTCTGTGCGCCACAGAGGTCTTTTCAGCAATAGAGCAATGGCATTCTTACAGTTGGTTACTACCAGTACATGGCTACATCCATTTGTATTTCAGTGTTGTATTCCTACATAAGGGTATGCTTCCAAAACTCCTTCCAAGGCTATTTGCACAGTGTGTAACAGCAGAAAGGCTAATATGCCTCTGTGTTTCTGTCTCTGCCAGACCTCTCAACCAAACAGGTACATATTTGAACAGAATCAGGGAAAAGTCAAGAAAAAGTCAGGGACAATCAGGGACACCTTTAAAATATTAGTGCCATTAAGTTGAAACATTGAGAGCATCAGAGCATATGAATGAATACACCTTTTCTGAAGAAAAAGAAGTGTCTAACTCTTAATTATTGTCATTATTCATTAAGTGTAATTCACTACCTTTCTGCCCAAAGTCAGTAGTTTTAGGAGGGATTCAGAGGGACAGAGCTAAAATTTGGGTCAAAATCAGGGACGTCCCTGAACATTAGGGACAGTTGAGAGATATGGCCTCTGCCCTAAACAGATATGCCAGTATTTGTCCTGCTGTGATACTGTGTGGGGTTTTAAAGTGATAGTGTAACATTATTTCCTGCTAGAATGGCTGCTTCTCTTATCACAGTCATGTAATGTAATCCCACAACAACTGTTGGTCAACATCCACAGAACAAGTTGTGTGGTATGGTATTACTAATTTTCCTTTACATTCACTCATTCTGCTGCATGATATAATTATTTTAGCACCAACTTGATGTATATTTACTGTGGCTTAGTGGCACTTCATGTTGTGTAGTGTGTGCAAGGTCCAGGGTTCAAGACTTACAGAGGTGTTTTATTTTGTTCCTGAACAGAACAAGGGCCCTTACATACAGAGTGACTAAGGAACCTTTAAGCAGTTGTAAGCAGGTTAGCGTGGGTTTGCACAATGCTGCGCATTGCTTAGCTAAGCGCAAACAAGCGCAAACCTGTGCAGACCCGCTCACTACTGCTTATTAGTGCTTACTCCTGCTCACCCCTGCGCTAATTTTTTTGAAAGAAAAGAAAAATGGGGAGATAGGAAAGTGGTGAAAAGGGGCACAAAGAAGAAAATATAGTATGGAAAATAGCTCGGGATGTGCAGGACGGGTATAGGGAAGGTCCATAGATGCCCATTTTTTCAACAGCAACAGCTGTGCATATGCAATACATTTGGAGATAGATATGACCCTTCAACCCCTGAGAGAGAGGTGAGGACAACAAAGTATGATGTAATGTCAATTAAATAACATTTCATGTGTCCAGTGGACATGTGTGCAAAATGGGCAGCTATGTATGGGGCATAATTTTTTTTGGGAGCAGTTGCTCTTTTTTTCAGGTGAGACTGGAATGTGGGGTAGGGGAAGTAGGTATATTTGGGGAGGTAGGTTGGGGAGGTAAACAGACAATATAAACAAGATGCATACAGGGACGATATATGACACATGTGGTGGGTGAACACCTTTGACGGGGAGGGATGTTTGGAAATCGCAAGCCCATGAGCCCCCAAATGGAAACAGTGGGACTGAGGTCCCCACCCATGGGCAGTCACCACTGCACCTTCAAGGCTCAGAAGGTGGCTGTGCTGGGGGCTGTGTAGGAGGGGCAGGCTGACCCATGAGTTACACCACTTGGGCCTCAAGCTGGCGT
>NC_056728.1:530331811-530399311 GCF_019279795.1 Protopterus annectens | reverse complement strand
ATACATTTGCTTCTTAAAATCACAATTGAAGTGTTCTGTTATCATTATATTTATATGTATCACTGCATAGTCTAAAATCTGATGAAATAACCTTTCCCTTTCTTCACAATTAGTATAATCATATATTTTTATAATTCTATATACTTTTTCTTTCTATTTTAAATCTGCAATGGTTAATCTTCTCATTTTTGCTAAAGTGACATCTATTATCTTTACAATATTTCTTCAGAATATGGCTATTCCAGAATACCTTTCCTAAATTCCAGATTATCTTTCCTCCCCATAATTTCTCTGCTTGAAGATTTTCTTCATTTGTTAAAAATCTTGCGTCTGCTAATATGATTACATCTGCATCAGATGTATTATACCACTCCAAAATCCCTATTCTTATCACTATTTTAATTACATTCATGGCTTGATAAGTTCATAGCCTAATTACCAAGCTAGCCTTCATAATAGGTCATTCTATGCTTAGCCAATTTTCCTCACAAAGGTGAGAATCAAAAACCGTATCTGGTTTCTGTGTGTCAAACACCTGAACCATTATACCAATACCAAATTATTAGCTGTATATATATTATTTTCAAACATTTCCTTTCTTTTTTTTTGTACTTATTCTTTTAAGTTTTCTTTTTCTATGTTTTACCATCTTGCCAATAAGCATTTCCTTTTTTTATTTACTATCTCCCAGTTTATGTCTTCTTCATCATTTATTTCAGAACCTTCTTCTTTGTCTGCTTTATTATTTTTTCATCTGTTTTCCTTCAATTTCTGTTACTTCTAAGATGTCATCTCTTTATTCATTTTCTTCTGTTTTTCCTTACTCTTATTTTCATTTTTTGTAATCCATCCATAAATGTCCAATTTTGTTACATTTATAACATTTTAATTCAGATTTATTGCATCGTGTCCCATTTCCCCACAAATATAACATTTTCACAATTAATAATCAAATGTCTTTCTTTTCCACAAAAAAAACAGAACATGTTCTGGATAGTCCCCAGTATTTTACAAAACCCCTATTTTCTCCATATTTATCATGCTTGGTATATGTATATATTTTTTTCTCTTTCTATTTTTAACACAATATTACAGTCCCAGCTACCAGTTCATAAACTCCTTTTGTCATAAACCTTTGCAATGTCTAGTACTTTTTTATATAAAGTTTTCAGATGTCCTTTCAAATTTTCTCTTTCTACCTCAGTTTGAAATTGTACATTATTTTTTTTGTTTCCCTGTTAAATGTTTTTATCATGTAAGGATTTCATGGGTTACAATCTTTCTTTTTTATATTTTCCAATAAAATTTTCCATTGAAAAAACGGTCTTAAATATAATGCCACAAAAGGTCTCTTGTGCTTTTTTTCCCCAAATGAGCTATTACATTCTCCCGCACTTCATATCTGTCCATTTCTTTATCCTCTTTACTTTGAATCCTTACCACATACTTCTGTTTTTCATTTTCTCTTCCATTTTTCATTTTCTTTTGCCTTCCTTTCTGCTATTCCACTTTTGCCTTGTTTTACTTTGTCTCCATGTATTGTTTCTTCCATCTCACCACTATTCTGCAGGATTGTCTCTGCCTCCTCCTTTTGTATTTTCTCCATAATGCCCCCCAAGAAATATCTCTGTCATTTTATGACTCATTCTGCACCACCATTTCTTTAAGTAAACCATCCCACAATACTCCTGACTACAGAGTTGCAATTATACATCCATAATTTTCTAACTCAACTCCATCAGATTTCTTTGAAACATGTCTTCAGAATCCTGCACACATTCTCTAGTCTCGGCATTTGTTTTCTCCAACATTTCATTCACCACTCCATCATTTCCTTTTCTCTGCATCTGCCTCCCTGTTTCTCTAGGCTGCCTCTGCATCTGGAATGGAAATAGAAAGTGCTCTTGCAAAATGGTTCCCAATCACAATAATGATAAGTAAGGGAAGTTTCCCAATGCCCTGGCCCAATTTCCCCTATTAGTGTAAATATCACCCTGACTAACCCCTAAAAAGAGGCCACCACCCTAGTGGGGCTAACCTGATCAACAAAAGACCAATAAATAAAATAAATGTTATTGATGAATGTGTGTAACACTGTCATAAAATGTATATTCTGTTAATATGGGATTGTTGAAGTCTTGGATAGCTATAAACATATCAATAATTAGATGTTCTTGGCAGCTGCTACAAATAGCTGACTGTTATGCTGACAGGATTTGCACATAAAAACAGCTGCACTTTAGCTTAGTCCAAGATCCTCTCACCCAGTGGAAGATAAAATCTATAGAAGTTCCTTCTACAATGCACAACAAAACTGGCAAAAAGTAAAGACTGTGTTGTGATAATATGCTACATGATAAGCTACATGTCTTCTCTGTCACTGCCAGCTAGCCATTTGGCAAATAAAGAGCTGTTCTTGGTGGATTATAACTAAAAATGAAGTTGTCAGAAGGCATCAAGATGAGAAATTAGGCATTTTATATGTATGTTTGTATGTATTTATGTATCAGAAAGGAAGAAGAGAAGGACAAACCTTGCTAGACTGATCAAAGACAATAGGGAGGTCACAGAAAAAAACTGGGGAAAATCAGAGATAGTAAATGAGTGCTTTGTTTTAGTCTTCACAAAGGAAAGCAATGATGTAAGAAAGACAGGGCAGAATGGAGAAGACAATATGTGACACCAAAATGCCAGAATAGAGATGGAGGAGATGGAAAATAAACTAACTGCCATAAGGGAGTTAAAAGCACAATGTTCAGATGGACTACACCCAATAGTCCTTAAAAACCTGCTGCTGGCAAATCACTTGACAGAGATCTTCAAAGGATCACTTGCTAGTGAAGACGTGTCTCAGGACTGGGGGATAGCAAGCATGATACCCTGACACCAGCAGGGGGAGGGCCATTAGAAAAATCTGGGGAATGACAGGCCTGTTAACAGCAGTGGCAGAGACAGTTACCTACATAATCATGAGAAATAGATGGCTATCATATCTACAGGTTAATGTTCTCCTGGATAGCAAATAGCACAGGTTCATGGACAGAAGAAAAGGTCAGTAAAATAAGATGCAAGTGAACCTGAAATGGGAGAACAGAAAGCAGTCTATCTGGATTAATGCAAGGCCTTTGACTTAGTCCAAAATAGGAGGTAGGAAAAGTGGAGATGCTGGGGTATGACTGGGGTGGGGGAATATATATTGCTGTTGGATTGTATGCTAGACCACTGGGAGTTGTGACGAGAAGGACAAAATCAGGGAGTAGTACTACGGGGTTTCATCATGGGACAAGTAACTTGATTGTGTTTCTCTCACTTATCTGTAGGAATGGATAATGGGATCAAGCTCTTTGCTGATGACACAAAAACAGGTACCACAGTGGAGAATGGGAAAGATAGTCTACAATGGTATTTGGAATAGCTGACCAAGTAAGCAGAAAGATGGCAATCATGATTTTATACAAAACTGCAAAAACAGGGCCACAGTTACTGTAATGCCAAGTATCAACATGGGAGAGTGAGCATGAAAGCAACTCAGAAGAAAAATATCTCTGAGTGGTAATAGCTCAAGAACTGGGCAACAATCAGCAGAGTAAGACAGACATTAGAGATTAGTGACAGCAGCATGAAAAATGCTGTGGTTTAGTTTTAGGTCTATAGAATTCAGAAGAAATGACATAATTCTTGTATTCTACAGGACTTGGTCATTAACACACTATGAGTACTATGTGCAGTCCAAAGAAAAGTTATCAGATAGATCTGAGGGATGGAGTGGAAAGCATAGGATTTAGAGGTCTTCTCACTTGAAACCAAAAGAAATGGGGAGAATATCAGATTGGTGCAAAAGGCTATATATCATGTGGATGTGAATAGATCATCCCAAATGAGAAGGGCAGATGGGTGAAGGAAGGCACAGATAGTAGATTGTAAGGACAAACTACTCCTTGGATTTTAAAAAAAAATTCTCCTTTGTTTCCAAAAATATTTCATCAAAGATAGGAGTGCAGTTCCACAGAAAGGACAACTAGATTGGATTATGGTATTCAAGGGGCATGGGGCAGATTCTAAAAGGTTAAGGGGCAATTTTGTGATAGATGGGATGATAAAAAGCTAAAAAGTAGTAAAGTACTATCTGTGAAACTGCAGACAGAAGCAAACAGATCATCATTGCTCCAATCAATAACTGCAAGTCTGAAATTATACTTAAGCTCCTAAGACACATTGAATAAAGACAAGGTCATGAGATTATAAATCCTTTGATGCAGGTCCCACATACATTTGTTATTCAGTTCTGAATGACTGCAAACATCAGTATTGTAATTTAAGGTATTAAAAGCATAGTGTCTTTGCTAATTTTGGCACAAGTCTGAAGCCCCATAGTGATTCTGCATCTTGTAATAGAAGATAGGGCATGTTATAGTCTTCTTATGTAACAAGAAAGAGTTTACTTTTTATAATCATGCTAGAAAACAGCATGGAGTACAAGGGGCAATGAATAAACATGAATTATCTATTCTAACAATAAAACAAAAGAGTACTTGATGTTTCAGTAAAAACTTAAATTACCTCAGACACTGCCTGACTGTCAATAGTATGTACGTCTTATGGTGCTTAACATTAAGAAAGTACAGGCTTCTTAATATTTACAGAATGTATTAGAATTCATCAAATCAATAGCCGCTGTTTTTGGGAATTCAGCATGTTCATTGCAGGGTGCAGAAGTGAAAATGAGCATTCATATTTAGGTTCTTTTTTACAGGTATATCATACTCCCTTTTTGGCATGTCTCAAATTACAGTAATTCAGATATTTATTTTAATATATTTATTTATTTGACATTCGTTAACCAGGTCTGTCCATCTCAGCCAGAAGCCCATTTTCAGTGGAGACCTGAGGAGAAAAGCTCTATAATAGTACAAACTAAAAATTATAATTACAAAAAACATACAGTATTAAAAGATCTGAAAAGGTAAAGCAACAAAAGACAAAAATATGAGAGGTAGATAAAATATGTGCATAGTGGTTATAACAAGGCAGTTACGTATTTATATACAAGATATTAAAGAGAATACTTTAAATACAAGATATTTAAGAGAATACCTTAATTTGAGAATATTATAGAAAGCTAGTATATCCGTACAACAAAATTATTCCACTGTATATGTCAGTTTGTCAGAAGCAAATATTTAAACCCTCTTTTATTTGTTTATTTATTTATTTTTGCTTAATGTAATAGATCTTGTATAAGTACCTATTTTTAAAGCAAACAAACCAATAAATAAATGTTATGCAGTGCAATTAGACAGCTAAAGCTTTGGAACACAATATGCATAAAACAGTTCTGAACAACAAAGGCTATGACAAGCTAAGTAATGCATAAGGTAGGTGCTATAATTAATCAAGGTGAATAATTTAACTGTTCTTTACTGCTCAGAGCCAAACAGGTTTCACCTGAGCAAAAACATGTTGCACAACAAAGAGAGATAGTATTAGAAGAACAAAATCATTCAAAAATGAGCGTGTATGTTGGGGCAATAATCTAGTGGAAATATTACCAGTGTTGAAAACAAGAGGCATTTTGTGCATGTTATGTTAGCAGCACTTAAATCACTGCAATTCAGCAAAAGAGACACATTTGTCTTTAATTAGCCACTTAGTCTCCTGTGATGCACAGACATGAAATTAAAGCCCATTTATCTAATATGTAAATATGTAGGCCATTATTCATAAACACTCGCTACATAGTGCTAGGTGTGCTTATCAATGATTCTGAACAAGCAGGGTATATGTGATTCAGACAGCACAGCTACACAAAATGGCCATCTTTAAAACAAGGTATAGCCAAGATATATGCTGACAACTGTATAGTGAGCCATGTTGACTACTAATGAAGTAAAAAAAACATGGTAGAGCGATTCAGAAACATATAAATCATGCATAGTCATATACTCATGCTTAAAAAGGGAAAAACACAAAAATATGCTATGGGTTGCCAAAGCCAGTGTAAATCTATATCTGCAAGAGGCTCTTATAGCAGCTGCTGCTGATGGTATGTGATGTTACTCCAATAACACTCAACATATTATGCCCTCCATGATTCCAACATTATGGACTGGCACAGAGTGGACAGTGACACCATACATCAAGTGCTAGACATGTGTCAACCTCATCTGCAGCCCAGAAGGAATCAAAGAGTATGCATTCCCATGGAAACAAAGATATATGCGGCCTTATGTATATTAGCTACATAGCCCTTTCAGTGAGCAACTGAGGAAATGGGGGGGGGGGTATCTCAGGCATCCAACTTTCGAATACTACACCAGTTTCTTGATGTTATACTTCAGCATGTGGAGAAGCATATGTGGATTCCACATACCCCATTGGGCAGAACCTACACCATGCTGGACTTCTATGCCATTGTTCATTTCCCTAAAGGACTGAGGTCCATAGACTGTACCCATATTGAAATAAAGGCCCCATCTGGAGAACAAGGAAGGAGGTACCTAAGCTGCAAAAATAATCCCTCCATGTGCCTGTAATGCACAGGGAATCATCTGCAATATGTGCGCAGGCTGATCAGGTAGTTTCCATGTCTAACACATATGCACACACATGACCAGTACCAATGGTTTGCATGGGATGACTTCCCAAAGAGACATATGCTGGGGGATGCCAGATATACCCTAGAATCTTGCCTCCTCACCCCATTGAGAAATCCACATAACTCTACAGTGCAAGGTTACAGTTATGACCATTCATAGAGCATAAATATCATAGAACATTTGTTTGGTCTGCTGAACTCAGCAATTCCACTGCCTGGATATTGTATGACCCTGCAACCTGTGCTAAAATACTTACTATCTGTGCTATGTTACATAATATCATACTTAGAAAAAAAACAGTCATAGCCTGTTGGCCCAATGTAGGTAAATCAATTTCTAGTGCCACAGGTAACAGCAACTGTGACAGATGAGGAGTCAACACCAGAGGAAGACTATGCTTGATTGAGGTGGGAACAAAGCACCATGTCATACTCAAAGAGTTAACACATTGCATATGGCTTTAGTACACAAACTTATAAGTGCTAAGCAGATATAGACAGCAAACATGATGCATAACAAGCTGCCAGACCATGCTTACATATTCTTATCCATGCATTGGCTAGCCACTCTGTGCAGCAGACATAGGCAGCCTCAATCAGAATGTAATAAGAACAGGGCACTCATCATAATTGTCATAGGTGGCAGAAAAACATATGCTACATAAATGCAGTACAGCTATGGAGATACACACTTACCCTGAGTCACACTAACATACAGCAGACTGTGCTAATCATGCAAAGGATGGACCAGAGTGTGTGGATATTGTGTAGATTCATCTTTCTGGCATACCTGTTGGTCTCTTAACACAAGAAATCTGGACAAAACTAAAAGTACTGGGGGGGGGGGGGGAGGTCCAAAAATAGGAGCAGATTTTAATTATTGGTCTTATAAATTTAGAAAGTTGCTAGAATCACAGGTTTTGCATTAGCATGCATTTTCTGAGGGTATGACGATGGAAATTCAGATGTCTGTCATTATCTAATGACTTCAATCCTCAATGATTTGCCACAAAACTAGCAATTTTATAAGGAACAGAGCAAAAATATGAGGCAAAAATTTGGGCATTTTGGAAAAATCTAGAGTGTTGAGAAGCATGCCTTCTGGGTATGTTGTGTATGCTAATTAATTCTCAATTCATTAACATTTCTGAAATGCAACAGTTGCATGATGAGTAAACCATGCAAACACTGTATACAAAGCTCTGCACATGTCCAAGTACGAGGTGAGAAGTCCAGCTGGAAAGTATTGCATAATAATCAAGTTCGTATCTCCTAGGTTCATCTCAATAGGACTAGTGCTACATCAATTTGTTATAAAAGAGCCATGCTCCTAAAGCCTGCACATTGCAAAGGTCTGTCACACATTGCAATGCTACAAATATGTTTTATGTGATAGCTATGTAACACAATACTAAATGCTGTCAATACATCAAAATAACATTGAAAAAATAAATATTGTCCAGTTTGAGGAACTCTGGGACAGTCAGACATCTAGGTGTATGTAAGGTGTCAGTAGAGAGGTCAGCACATGGATCATTTGTTCAGTGATTATAATGAGGTGGGTCTGCTACAGTGTATACATCACAGGTTATCAGCAATAGCCATGCTAACCCTAACCATAGAAATTACCACAGATAGTTTTAGTCGGTTTTGGCCATAACATTCTTAGTAGGAAAAACAGGAACTGAGGTTTACTATAATGCATGTGTTATAGTACAGTTACAGCAGAGGGAGAACCTTTCAAGGTGTTTTATTCTGTGATAGAGTTTGTGTCAGTCCTTATTTATCCTACAATGAGACATGAGGGTCAGTTGCTGATGTCCTCTCCTGTTCAGCTGGTGAATCTGGGAATCTTGAGGCAATGTTACAATTGCCTCATGTACACAGACAACCCTGTCCTCCTCCCAACAAATACAAATATATGCGAGAGATGCAACTATATAGCCAAACTGGAGGCTGAGCTCTGTCAATTCAGTACTGGCAAGACCAGTCAGGAGGAGAAGGTAACCACGCACACCACAAACCCAGTCTCACATAGAACTATCACAACTGCAAACCAAACACATAAACACACAAAAACATACTCGGAGGCACTGATTAAAAATCTACCAAAACAACAGAGGCCTCCAAAGCAGACACCCAAGCAACCATCACCTCAAGACATAGCACATGCAACACATAGTTCACAAAATCAGTGTGCTAAACAGTCACAGCCCTTAAGGCCAAACAACATGCCAGACATACTTTTAATAGGTGACTCCATAGTCATACACACTGACGTCCCGCTCACCAGACTGGACATGGAAAAGGTCACAGTAAGCTGCCTGTCGGGAGCTAGAATCTGCCACATAACACAAGCACTCAGGTCACTCCACAGCAAGTACAAATATGACTCAGTCATTGTACATGCCGGTGTAAACGACCTGAGACGTACCTCCCTGGACTACATGAAAAGAGACATAGAGGAGCTCTCTGATTATGTAGCCCAGGCCAGTATGACCCTGACCCTGAGCAGCATCTTACCCTCTCCAAGAATGATGCCACATTACAAAGACAAAATGATCAGTTTTAACAATTGGCTTAATTACTGGTGACATTCTAAGGGGATCCAATGTCTGTCTGCTTGGGATGACATGCTTGACAAGCCACGCTGCTTCGCAAGGGATGGCTTGCACCTGTCACCCCTGGGATTCCGGATATTGGCCAAGGCTCTTGCCACCCCCATAGTGCCTTTTTTAGGCAAGGCTCAAATGACAAACCTACCTCCCTAGAAAACACAAGTGGAAAAAAACTAAGGGTAATGCTGCTCAATGCCAGAAGTCTAAACCTCAAGATGCACACCCTCGAAGCCCTCCTCAGTATGGAGAACATCGATGTCTGTGCAGTGACTGAAACCTGGTTCAAGGCTCCTGAGAGCACCCCAGCACTATCAGGTTTTACCTCATATCATGCTTTCCGGCCCCAAAACTTGGACCGAACCACAAAAGGAGGGGGACTATCCATATTCATCAAAGATACCCACACCTCCAGGTTAGTGGCAACGCACGAAGCATTGGAGACCATCCAGGTGCAACTAACCATAGGCAAAACTGCCTTACAGTTTGTAGCATGCTACAGACCACCCTCTCAAACTCAAGAACCCCATACAGCCTTCCTGAAGACACTGGAGAGTATGAATGTCTCTCCAAATACCATCATTTTGGGAGACTTTAACTACCCAAACATAGACTGGGAACATTACTCAAGCCCCAACACCCTAGCCCAAAGGTTCCTAGAATTCATAAACTCAAATGCAATGGAACAACTAGTCACCATTCCCACAAGAGGAGACAATATACTAGACCTGATCATCACAAACATGGGGACAAAATGCTCCACACCGGAAGTATATCCCTCTTTGGTAAGATCAAACCATAAATTAATCTCACTGGATATCCACATCCCACCCCCACCCCCTGCACAAAAGACCACAGTGAAGAACTTCTCAAAAGCCAACTTCACACTTCTTAAGACTGAAGTGGTATCCTTCAAGGCCCCTGGGCCAGTGGAAACCACAACCCACACTGCTGAATCCTTTGCAAATGCCTTCTACGGGCACCTTCAAGAATGCATGGATCATGCAATCCCAAATAAAACCAAGACCCATTCCCCCAAAGGCAGGCGCCCGGTCTGGTGGACCCCAGCCATAAACAAACTTTACAACAGGAGGAGGAAGCTACTACATGACAGAGCAAAATCCCCAAAAGGGAAGGCATCTCTGATCAGTACTAGCAAAAGACTACGATCACTCATAAAATCATCCAAGGCCAACTTTGAGAGAAAAATCGCAAAAGACACAAAAGACAATCACAAGGCCTTCTTTAGCTATGTTAGAAACCTGGGTGGAAACTCCCAGATATGCTCAGAGTTAGTCCAAAATGACACAAAATACACTGAACCCACTGACATTGCCAATATTCTGGCAGACAGGTTCAGTGCAAATTTCTCCTCCCCCTCCCCCCCAAAAGGAGAAATAACTATCCCAGCAGAGTGTAGCCTCCCTAACATCTCAGATGCCCAGGTGGAGCCGCCCTCTCTAAAGCTAAAAACACAGCATCAATGGGACCGGACGGTGTCCCGGGCTGTGTGCTACATGAACTCCAAGAGGAACTAAACCCACACATAAGGCTGCTGTTTAATCTTAGCCTTACTACAGGATACGTACCCAAAGAGTGGCGTACGGCAACAGTGGTCCCACTTCACAAAGGCGGTGCTTCTACGGACCCTGGAAATTACCACCCCATAAGCTTGATGAGCCTGGTCTGCAAAGCTATGGAGAGGATCATTATGGAACTCATAAACAAAGACATTGGGGATGTACAGACATTGGATCCTACCCAATTTGGCTTTGTCAAGGGCAGATCCTGCCTTTTGAACTTGGTCGACTTTTTTGAAACAGTCACTAAGGCCATTGATGAGGGCAAGGCAGTTCACACAGCCTACCTTGACCTTGCAAAAGCCTTTGACACAATACCCCACTCGGGCATCATAGACAAACTCACCAGCTTAAATGTAAACCCATATGTCACAAGATGGGTTGCAAACTGGCTCAAGGACAGAACCCACAGGGTCATAGTTGCTGGAGCTATGTCAGACTCTAAGCCAGTCACAAGCGGTGTCCCACAGGGCTCAGTCCTAGGACCCCTCTTGTTCAGCATTTATTTTTCCGAGATACAGGCAAACATAGGAGGATTGTGGCTGACAAAGTTTGCAGATGACTGCAAACTGGGCGCCATAATTTATACTCCAGCGGACACAAACATCTTTCAGAGAGGCCTCATAGAAACGGATAATTGGTGCCAGAGCCATGGCCTTAAGCTGAACGCCAAAAAATGTATAGTCATACCCTTTGGGAAAAACAAGGTACCCACAAATTACCACATAGGTGGTAATCCATTAAGTACGGAAGAGGTAATCAGGGACCTAGGGACCCAGGTTGACAGTAACCTCTCATTTGACACTCACATTGCCAAAGTGGTTAGGAAGACCTTCTATATTGCCCACCTTATCATGAAGGGTTTCACATCTAGATCAAGAGAGGTCATTGTGCCCCTGTACTCTTCTCTTATCAGGCCAATGATTGAGTACAATGCCCCATTTGGGATGTATCTCACCCGACACCTGCAGCAGTTGGAAAGACCCCAAAAGTTCCTCACCAAGAGGATAAAGGGTCTTAAAGATATGTCATATGCTGCCCGACTGAAAAAACTCCAGCTCTATTCAGTCGCATACCGCCTACTCAGAGGTGATCTGTGCCTGACGTACAAGGCCATGTCCAATCTGGAATTAATGGACAAGCTCCACCTCAGAAAATCCAAATCCATCAGAGCCACGAGAGCAAGAGACTTAAACCTCAACACAGAAATAAATAGGATGTGCTGGAGGGACAGATTCATAACCCAGAGGCTCCCTACACTCTGGAATAGAATCCCAGTCCATGTTAGGCAGAGCCCCTCACTGATTCTATTCAAGAGAAAGCTTGACGAGTGGATGGGAGATCGTAGGTTTACCCCGGGGGTCATCTCTGTGTCACTACTAGACAGAGGCACAGTAAACTAAACCCTAAAAGGGCGTAGTATTCTCATCCTAAGGGGTGGTGAAAGTCACACACACTCTGGCTAGGCTTATAAATGCCCTAGGGCAGATAGCCTAGTACGAACCTATGAACCTATGAACCTATGAGCAAGCTTATTAACCAGATGTTGCTCCAGTATCAACCCTGAAAAGGGACTGTGTGTTTAGTGGGCCTACCTGTTAAACAAATTATTATTATTATTATTATTATTATTATTATTATTATTATTATTATTATTATTATTATTAATGCAGTGACATAGGAATCATAAGACTTGCATGACCACAATGTTCTTACTAAGTCATTCCATCATTTATGCAACCATCTTCTTCCTTCCCTTTACTTTCTGTCATATCCTTCCATTTTCAAGATTTAATCTGGTCAAAAAATACATAAATATGAGACTCACATGGCCACAAATGGTTAATACCACCAATTTTGTATTATTTGTAATTTATTTTCATTACCCAATAAGTAATGCATAGCACTGAGTATTATAGTTGGTCATTACAAAGCAGAGGGAAATGACATCCCTCATTCTATGACAAAAAAACAAAGAAATGTTCTATGTATGCACTAAAACTTTGCCAACAATCACACACCACAGCTTTGCACTATTGTGGTTCAGTAAGCAAACATGACATAACAAACAAACGTCAAAGTATTGTAAGGTGATCACATTCTGTGTAACAGTTTCCATGGCTTAAAATACTAACAATGTAAAATCTCCCTTTCAGTGCACTACATGCATGGTTCTAATCTATTGAGGGTGGGATGCATTTGCATGCTATTTTTTCCTGTCTTTATATGCACTCCATTACAATGATCATCTCTTCACACAGTTTGTGTGAGATCTTTGGTGGCATACCTGACTAAATCTATATTTGTTACACTGTGACTGAGATATACATCTGTTCAAGCCATGTGAATTAATTTTACAGTGATTTCTACTGCTGTTATAACATTAAATGTGTCACTTACTGACACCTGTCCTACAAAAGATATGTGGCATGCATAAGCAATTCTCTGTTTAGTGACTTTGACCATGTTGCAAATTCATAATAGCCACAAAACACACACACACACACACACACACACACACACACACACACACACACACACACACATTTTGGTGAAACATCCAGACTTTGGGAAATAATAATTTGCATACAGGGAAAGACTGAAAGGTATGATAAAGGTACTATGGAAAGAAAATACGATGATGGGAAAACTAATGTTTTAGATTCTGTGAAAAGTAGAAGGTTCTGGTATAAATAGGGATGCTTTCTGTGTGTCTCATTGGAATGAATGATTATTCTGGTGTTATATCAGGAGTTACTAATAGGTGAAAACAGATTTAAAGGTGAATTTGCATGACTGGACATGATATGGAGGCTGTCTTAGGGTAAAATATCAGCAAAGGCAGAAATTATATATAAGAAAAACAGGAAAGAAAATGTAAAATGATAGATTATGCTATAGAGGATGACACAAGACATGTTTAAGTGTGTTAAGTTTGGGATTTTTTTTTTATTCATTTTCTGTATATAGAAGATAGCACTCTAATTATACTGCTGTATGGTTACTATGGGAAAGTGTACAGAGAGATGGAGAATGTGTGCCATAAAATAATATTTCCTGTCTCTGGGCAACCTGGTTAGAAAGGTGTCAAAAAGTTTTAGTACATAAGATACACGATTATATATTAATGAAGGTCTGCGGAGGAAAAAGTTGTTAAAGTAAATGTATTTATTTATTTATTTATAAAGGATATAGTTATTTAAATTTTAATTTATTTGGATCATAATATTGAATATCCTGCACTGTCTGTTTTTGCATGACTGCACATTGAGCATCATTTTGTTCTGTTTATACTCTCCTTTCTGTTGCATGACAATGTAATAAAATTAAAGAACCCCCTACTCTTTTTGATTCAGTTTTCCACCTCTAGTGGGATGGAAGTTGGGGCATGACACAATGGTGGAGAAGAGTGGTATTATCTTGCAGGATGTATTGCAGATGTTACAGGCTGGAGAAGTTACTATAGAACTTAAGATTATGGAGCTGCAGTCAGGGGGTATGATTATTCTTCAGTGAGGGAAGCCAATGTTTATGCAGTGAGATAATTAAGAGTTTAGATATAGAAATGGAGGAAGAGAGAATAAGCAGTATGGTGTGGGTGTATATCACAGGTGAAAGATGAAGGGCTGGCTCCATCCAGAGATGAGAATGCTGCTAGAGATGACAGTAAACAGCAAGACTGGATAATGAATATTGGGGTGCAAATGTTTTATGCTGCTGCATTGCAAAGATGGGTACATATCTGCAGCATTGGTGCCACATAGAAACTTGTTTAGATTTACATGTCATACAGTGTTTGGTTTAAGCAAATACTGGTTTTGGATAAATGCCTTAAAACCATTAGAAGTACCTGCTCTTCACATATGAGACATTATACATATAGGGGGAAGACCCCCTTTACTGATATTTATTTGTAAAATGAGGCTATTTTATTTGCAATACCAAATTATTTCTCTGAGTTTTATAGTGGTGTTCCCAATATGAGTTATAAATTACACCTCTGTGAATTAATCCTGGAGTTGTTAGAGCTAGTGTTATAGCTGAGCAGATAAAGGATTTAACAAAGGGACTGGTGTGAGAGAAGGAATAAGATTTTATAATTTGGTTATATGTGTTATAAGAAAATGATATGGTATGACTACTTAGTGATGACAAATTGGTGCCATAGCTAATTAATCTTTTTCAGAAAATTTTAGAAAGGATGGGTCTGGAATGAAATTTGCATAAGTGCAAATGGTATGGATAGGGGGAACAAGGAAGGCACATATATATTTTAATAAAAAGTAGAGATATTGGGAAAATATTTGGAAAATGAAATATGCTAAAATAGACATGGAGAGAATTGTTGAGGGAAACAAAATTTCTTAGCAGCATGTAGAAAGGTTTAAAACATATGAAAAGAAGGTTTATCTTATTAAATCAGTAAGTTTAGGAATACTGACATATTTATGACAGATTAATCCATTTCCAGAGTATGAAAATGGAGTTCATTGGAATGGGATTTTAACAGTTTGGGTCAACACTCAGCCCTATGAGGAGAGTTCCCTATACAAAGGGTGAGGAAGGGACTTTGGATATAGCGCATGCAATTTTGTTTTTCATTTGATTATATTCATATGTAAGGGCATTTGAAAGATGTTGGTGGAAAACAAACCATGGTAGATATACTGAAGGATATAAATAGCAAAACTGCAATATGGATGGAAAAAGAATTCCACAGAAGAAGAAAGTACAAGGATAGATAAAATAATGGTGCACAGTATTATGGAACAGGAGCTGTAGATAAGTTTTGGGGAATTAAAAAGAAATACATTTGGATATGAAAGAAGCAAAACTAGAAAAATGGCTGCTTATCTGCAGTATCTGTCTGCCTGGGATGACATGACTGACAGACCATGATGTTTTGCCAGAGATGGTCTGCACCTGTCACCCCTGGGATTCAGGTTACTGGCTAAGGCTCTTGCCACCTCTATAGTGCCTTTTTTAGGCAAAGTTCAAAGGACAAAACCACCACCATAACAGGTACAAGCATGCAAAATCTGAAGGTAATGCTACTCAATGCTAGAAGTCTAAACCTCAAAATGCACTCTCTCGAGGCACTCCTAAAAATGTTGAAAATCAATATCTTTAGTGTTTCGGCTACCAAAGCAGGACCGAAACACTAAAGGTGGAGGAGTGTCAATATTCACCAAGGATATTCACACCACCAGGCTAGTTGTCCAACACAATGCATCTGAAATTCTCCAGGTGCAACTAACACTAGGTAAGACTGCAATCCAAATTGTAGCTTGCTACAGATCCCCCACCATACCCCAAGATTCTCACTACACCTTTCTAAACATACTGGAAAATATTAAGATAGAACCAAATACCCTAATACTGGGTGATTTTAACTACCCTGCTATTAACTGGGAAAACTACTCATGTACCAACATCTTTGCCCAACGGCTCTTGGAATTCATAAATTCCAACGCCCTGGATCAACTAATCCGTAGTCCCACCAGGGGCTCCAATATCCTAGACCTGGTCATTACCAACATGGGAAATCGATGCTCCACACCTATGGTCACCCCCTTGTTAGTCAGGTCTGACCATAAGCTAATCATCCTTAACATCCACATCCCACCCCCACCCCTCAGTAAGGAAACCTCCATAAAAAACTTCTCCAAAGCCAACTTCATGCTACTCAAGTCAGAAGTTACAAACTTCATGACACCCATGCAGACAGGAACTGAAAGTTCAACTGCTGAATCCTACACTAAGGCACTGTATGAGCACATCCACTCATGCATGAATTGTGCCATCCATAATAGAACCGAGATGCTCTTATCAAAAAAAGGAAGCCAATCTGGTGGTCCTCTGCCATAAACAAACTTTACAACAAAAGGAAGAAACTGTTGCAGAAAAGAGAAAAATCCCAGGATGAAAAAAACTTACTTACCAGCCTCAGTAAGAAACTGAGATCCTTCAAAAAATCCTCCAAAGCTAGTTACGAAAATAAAATTGCCAAAGATTCCAAAGGCAACCACAAGGCATTCTATAACTATGTCAAGAAATTAAAAATGGCAATGCTCAGATCTGCTCTGAGCTAAAACAGAATGGCATTAAATATACTGATCCCAAGGATATTGCCAATATCCTGGCAGATCGATTCAGTGCCAACTTCACCCCCCTCTCACCACCTAAATGGCCCATCTCAATACCGGAAGATTGCCAAATTCCTGTAATACCGGCCACACAGGTAAAAAACGCACTCTCCAAAGCTAAGAATACAGCATCCATGGAACCAGATGACATCCCAGGCTGTGTACTACATGAACTACAATATGAACTAGCACCTCACCTAAGTGTCATGTTTAATCATAGCCTCACCTCAGGTTTTGTGCCCACTGAGTGGCGCAGAGCTACAGTTATCCTGCTCCACAAGGGGGGATCCACCTTGGATCCAGGAAACTACCATCCCATCAGTCTGACAAGCCTAATCTTCAAGGCCATGGAGCGTTTTATCATGGAACTTATAAACAAAGACATTGTCAACCTTCAAACACTGGGCCCCACCCAGTTTGGGTTTGTGAAGGGCCGATCTTGTCTCCTGAACCTGATTGACTTCTTCAAATCAGTTTCCAGAGCCACGGACAAGGGTTAGGTGGTCCACACAGCCTATCTAGACCTTGCCAAGGCCTTTGACACCATCCCCCACTCTGGAATCATAGATAAACTTACTGTGCTGGGCATTAATCCCTACATCACACAATGGGTTGCTAACTGGCTTACTGATAGAACCCACACTGTAAAAGTAGCCAACTCCAAACCCAGCTCCAGACAAGTGGCAAATGGAGTACCTCAGGGTTTAGTCCTGGGACCACTCTTGTTTGGCATCTACTTCTCTGAAATACAGGCCAACACTAAGGGACTCTGGATAACAAAGTTCGCAGATGACTGCAAACTGGAAGCCATTATTGAATCCCCAAATGATGTGGATACTCTACAAAAGAGCTTTACAGAAAGAGATGCTTGGTGCCAGAGCCATTGGCTCAAGGTCAATGCCAAGAAATGTATAGTTATCCCCTTTGGGAAAAAACATGTATCCATGAATTACCATATATGTGGCAGTACACTAAACACCGAAAGTGTGATAAGAGACTTAAGGACACAGGTGGACAGTGGTCTCACCTTCGATAACCACATCACCACAACAGTCAGGAAATCCTTCTATGTGGCACACCTCATCACTAAGGTCTTTTCATCCAGAAAAAAGGAGGTCATTGTCCAACTGTACTCATCACTCATTAGACCCATTATAGAATACAATGCCCCGTTTGGTATGTACCTCTCAAGACATCTGCAACAACTGGAAAGGCCACAGAAATACCTCACTAAAAGAATCACAGGCCTAAAGCAGATGCCCTATGCTGACCACCTTAAAAAAATCCAGCTATACTCTGTTGCATATCGTCTACTCAGAGGCGATCTCTGCTTCACATACAAGGCCAAGTCAAACCCAGAGCTTTTGGACATGCTACACTTAAAGAAATCCCAATCCCTCAGAGCCACACGCTCCATGGATCTAAACTTTGTCATCACAATAAACAAAACATGCTGGAGGGATAGGTTCCTGACCCAGAGACTCCCCAGACTCTGGAATAGATTGCCCATACATGTCAAGCAGAGTGCCTCTTTGGCCCTCTTCAAAAGGAACCTTGAAGATTGGATGGGAGAAAGGAAATTCACCTCGGGGATCACGTCAGTTGCCCCACTAGACAAGGTTCCAGGGAAGTAAATAGTGTGGGAAGAAATAGCCAGGGGAATTGTTATGGCTAGGCTTGTATAGGCCCTAGGGCTGATAGCCTAGTACCAACCTATGAACCTTAATATGAGTGTACATGAAATGTGGACAAATCACATGAATGTATTTATTTAGTTTTGAATGGGATGTTTTAAATTGTATAATATAAGCATCTCTATTCTGTTTGATAAGTGCTGTCGGGACTAATCATTCTTTTATTATTCTCTTGGAAGCTGGATAATCAGACCAATGTCTGCAGAAAGGAAGCATGATATATGCACATAAGTTAAGTACTTCTGACATCCCATAAATGGAAATGAGAAACCAATTTTTATCTTTCGGATTGCACTTTTAAGGCATTTAATCTTGTGCAAAAGAAATTAATAAAAAATGACATATATCAAATAAACAACATGGTAAAACAATACACTTTACCAAGGCTGCACTTTGTTTTCTGGTGGTATTTAGGTTATGTAATATCACCAGTTACCTATAAGTCCACAAGCTTCTGTGAAAATTGATTGACATTTTCCCCATGCTCTTGTCTGTATGCAGAGGATTCTGTTTATAGAAGCACAATGTTGTTGGGGACTGAAGCATGCTTCTAACATCCTCACAAAACGAGACAGAAAAAACCACTACAGTCTGCATCAAGCTTGGGGGTGTGATTTGCAGATCCATTTTTTCACTCACTTCATGCAAAAACGAGGTTATGATTTGGAAGTGCTGCTCTTTCCCTCTCTCCTGATTCATGGTCTTCATATGAGAGTGGGTAAGGCTGGAGGTTGTGCTGGCTTCCCTAATTCCAAAGAACTGAATTTATATTATTGTAACCTCAGGTTTCACGGAGGGAAAACTGTGAATGAAAATCCCTACCCTGGGATTCAGAAACATGTCTTCTGCACCAAAAACAAGAGCTACTGCAAAAATGCTGAGAGGAAGAAGGTAGCTTGAAGGTAATTTATAGCCCAAGCGAAACCCCCTTGAGGAAATAATAAGGTCAGTGGAGAGGAAGGTTTTTATTTGACTGTGGCTTGGTATTTCTTGAACACCAATACCAAGCATGTAGCATGTACATGACAATGTTCATACACATGAACTACTTCACAACACTACAAGAACAGCTGTAAGACACATTAGTATCTGCCATCATTGTTACTGATTATACACTATTCATTCAATTGGGGAGAAAACTGGAATTACAAGAAAGTCAGAAAATGGATAACAACAAGCAGAGGAGCATACACTAGGATACAGGAAAGGTAATAACAGGAAAGGGGAGGGAGAGGGAGGTTGTACGATAATCTTTCTGTGAGATGGGTGCAATTTTTTACTTTTAAGAATGGCAGATGGGGGAAGAATGTATGAGGAAAACAACTAAGGCAGAATGGGTAGAAGTATAGAAATAGGGTCACATGGACAAACATAACTCAAAGGCCAACAGAAGAGGTGCTGCCACAAAGTGTGCGTGGAGGTAATGAATTAACTGATATACAGAGGCTGTGCCCAGAGTGATGATAGGGAGAAATGTACAACAAACAGGGGAGGGAGGTGACATAAGAGATGACTTACAAAAGGGTTGGGGGATATACCCTGCTCCTGACTGTACTGACTGGGCAAGACCCAGGAAGAAATCAGTCACCACCATGAATATCCTCCATTCCTCAATACTGGGCCCTGGCTCCAATGGTGGGCATGGCAGCGCCATGCAGAAGTTTGACTCTGTAAGCCACTCAAAGACCTCACCAGGCAGCCAATGTGGTCTTCAAGCTTACTATCCACTGACTCATCTATTGCCTTTTCCATATACTATGGGGCAATAAATTTAGACACCTGGTAGTATCACCATGGGGATATAAGAGCACTACTCTCCATTAGGTAGCTGCCAGAGTCTTCTGGGGACATACCCAGGTTGCTCCACCATCATTGCAGGACTTCCATCACCCAGTGGAGATGCAAGCCAGGAGTTAGATGAAGTGCTGTTAGGAGATGGATGGGTCTGATTGCAGGGCAGGTGCTGGTGCCATACCATAATCACAGCCATGGCAGATTCTGCAAAAATGGTAAAGTAAAATTGATAGAAAACAATACATAAATACATGTATCTCTGTCTATCTGTCTATATATACATATATAAAGGAGAGCAACAAGGGGATACAGAGAAAAATATCACTATTTGACTGTTTCTGATGATCAGTCTTACTTGTACCTACTGGTGTATTACATAGCTGCTACGTATACTACTTTGCAAAGACTGATACTACTGACTGGGTATATAAACTCAAAGGTTCTTATTGGATGAAATGCATACAGTAGTACATTGGCAGGATATTGATGCTGGACATAATAAGCTATGGAGAGTGTGTCCACAAGTGGCACTGTGGGTATGTTGTGTGTGACATAGTCAATGGCCTGTCATATGGACTTGGAGAGTATTGCCATATATGTAGTCCAACATGAGTATGACTCCAAAATAGTACATGAAAGACACATGTGCATTTGTTACCAAGAAAGACAGCTAAACGCTGGTGCTTGGCAGTCACCATAATGCAGTTTGCTATGCAAAAGAGTCAGACAAGGGTGGAGCAAAAATGACAGCAGTATGAAAGTGGAGGTGACTCGGGCATGGGAATATTGCAGGGTGATTCATGGTCAAGATGTTAACATGTGACTTTTCATAGGTTCACTTGGTCTAAGGTAGTGTCCACAGCCATGACTGTGACAACACCTCCTATGTATCAGGCACTGTGAGGCACTAAGTATGCTGTCCAAGCAGATAGAAGTAGCATCGCTCAGCAAAAATTGAATGTCAGCATCTCTAGAACATGTATATTGTGTGTAGGTGTACAGTGCATTAACTCTCTCTTTCTCTCTCTCTCCCTCCCTCTCTCTCTCTCTCTCACTCTCTCTCTCTCTCTCTCTCTAAAGCAGAAGGTCGTGGGTTCTTTTCCCACACCAGGCAAATCAATTACTGACACTGCAATACAGCAAAACAGGAGTGCCAGCCATCAGATGAGACATTAAACCGAGGCCTCATCTGCTTGAGTTGGTAGTAGCCAAGCCAGATGTAAAAGAGCCCATGGCACCTGTTGAAATGAGTAAGAGAAGTTCTAAGATGCCCTGGCCAAATTTCCTTTAGTAGAACACATACCAGCTTGGGTCTCCCCTGAAAAGAGAATGATAACCTAACAGGACTAATCTTGTCAACAAAGGGTAAATCATTTACACACACACACACACACACACACACACACACACACACACACACACACACACACACACACACACACACACACACACACACACACACGCAGGTCCCTGTCATTTCACTTAGAGTCAATGGCTGCACCCATTTCACTAAAAATTAATTTCAATGAGTAGTGTAAAAAGTGTATAGAAAGAATGTTAAGGTGTCATTTCATATCACAGTAGTTCTTACAGAACTGAGTGTAGCAGAGTATGTGTGGATTGGGATGGTCAGATTCATGTTGTACACCCAGCTATGTAGATGTCGGTGTCTGCTCTCCAGCACTGATGGTGTGTGGTATTTTCCCCTTAGTTGTGTGACCATTGAGTTGGTAAATATATTTAACTGGGGGGGTGCAGGAGGGCTTGCCCCTTTGTGAAAACATACTTTAGGATTTATTTCTTCTGGAGAAGGATTTCTACGAAATTAATTTTCAGTGAAATGAGTTTTCAAAGTAATGGGTTCAGCTTTTTGAGTTTCAGTGAAATGAAGACTCAATGAATAGACATAGTACATATATATATATATATATATATATATATATATATATATATATATATATATATATATATATATATATAAATAAAAAAGTATATATATATAGATATAGATATATATATATATTTTATATATATATATATATATATATATATATATAAATAAATAAGTATATATATATATATATATGTGTGTGTGTGTGTGTGTGTGTATATATATCTGCACGAACACACTTTTTATGGAATTGCGGGTCTAGGACTCTTGCACGAACGCATGTTTTACTGAATCACGAATGGGCAGGCATACTTACACAAAAATGCTTTTCCCTACTGTAGTGCGATCTTGGAGTGAGAATATTAAAGTAGGGGGGGTGGGGGGGTGCAGGGGGTTTGCCCCCCCCCCGCATAACAGTAAATTTAATGTTTTTTTTTTTACATAATTTAGTGAAAGCTCTTTTTCGGTGCAAGCGCTTTCATTAAAGTGTGTTCGTTGATAGTGGATTCGGACTGTTGAACTTTCGTTCAACAGTCCTAGATCAATATATATATATATATGTGTGTGTGTGTGTGTGTGTGTGTGTGTGTGTGTGTGTGTGTGTGTGTGTGTGTGTGTGTGTGTGTGTGTGTGTGTGTGTGTGTGTGTGTGTGTGTGTGTTTCTGTGTATATGTGTGTGTGTGTGTGTGTGTGTGTGTGTGTGTGTGTGTGTGTGTGTGTGTGTGTGTGTGTGTGTGTGTGTGTGTGTGTGTGTGTGTGTGTGCGTGCAGGTGGTGTCAGACTGTACATAAATCTCTGACATTGGTTTGTCATGGGTAGCTATATATTCTCCAGAAGTAGGCACGTCTGTTCTGCTCTAATACAGCTAAGGAATCAGTAGCACAACAGTAATTATATTCAACCCTGCACTAGGACAGACATTCCATTACCCACTTGTACAAGTGTGCATTCTCTACAATTTCAGCCTGAGCTGTAAAACAAGAGCAACACATGTGATGGACATGAAGTGAATAGTCAGTAAGTGACCATTTAGCTATAAGGGAATAACAGGGCAATAATTGTCCCTGTATACTTACAATGCATCTCAGGAGCACACTCTCTCTGACCTCCTTTTGCCGTTGGTACAAAAGATCAGGATGGTGCCTTCTGAGGTCACTGTTGTGATTGATACCAGTACTGCTCACCAGAGTTGCTAATGCCAGTAGCAACACCCACCACCTTGGTAAGATTGTTTCAATTGTATGCATTATACTGGGGGCCTTCATAGTAATCCGGAAACATGTGGTCCCAGTGGTCTCTGTACATGAAGCACAAAAGGATTTTACTTTCTTTACTACATCCCCTGGGAACCCTGCTGCCTTCAGTGCCCTCAAATGCTATGACCATTCATTGGTCACAATCTAGAGGAATACAGTAGTCCTCATTTAGTCATGCACATTGTTGCTGCAAGCCACGATGTCCATTGTTTGGCTCCTGGTTAAAGTGAACAGTCATGGTGCTGCCATTGCATAGCGGGAACATAAATGGCATGGCATGATGATATTAGGTGTAATTAGGTGTGAAGAATGGCATGGAAAGAGTGTAAAAGCATCACAGTACCTAAATATGTGACAAGTTTTGCTCTTCAGTGCCTCTACATGTCATAAAGTTAAAGCACTGTTCCACACTTCCTATCGGGGTCATTGGCCCACCTACACATGCTCAACGCACTTTGTAGGTAGTCAAGCAAGTGCCCAAGATGAAAGATCCTTGTAGCATTGCACAGGTGAATTACATAATGAGACAAAACTGTGAAACAAAAACATTCTCTTGAAACAGATTTATTAGCTTAATGACCACATTAAGAGCCATGAGGTTACATAATAAAATCTCATCAGACTAGGGTAGATTGCATAAGAGCAACATGTAGAACTGCTACCTGCAATGAAAGCTGTATAACTACAAGCTAGTAGTTATTCTCAAACAGCAGCAAGTGAACTGGAATAAGTATTAAATCTGACATTGTAAGGTATAAGCTGATGGACATAAATAACAATAACATCATATACAATGTGCTGGATTTTAAAAGAGGTTCGTATTAGTGCAATGGCAGGAAAAGTGGAGATGATGTAATGTGGCAAGTTCACTAAAAAACAATGACGCTTGCTTCTTTGTGTACTATGCAGGTAATGTAGGCAAAGGTACAGTTAAGGACTGCTGGTGTCCTATTTAGTTTGATATGAAAGTCTAGAAAGGAGTTCTGTTTGCTGACATGTAACCCACATATGTTGCACTGTATGCAGTAGTGTCCTGAAAGAGAGGATTATATCTGCTAACTGTGTGTACTATACTATACTATACTATACAGTGTGAGTCCTAAGAACTTGTGTCTCTGCTGAGAGTTCTGATTTAGTAACTGTGAATGTGGAGCTGTGTACTGAATTTGGAGATGCTAACCTACAGAGTCCAGATGGATGCATGGAATGGTTATGTATTCCACATTCCTCTGTGGTGTTATTGTTTTAATGGGTTGTCCATATATCTTTTTGCTGATGCAGGGAAAGTGTGCTTACAGTAATAGCTGAAAGATTGAGGTTGGGAACTTACAATGTCACTGAGTAATTTTGCTTGCATGCTATGGATCCACTTTGTTTTCCAACAAAAACACCTGTATAGTCTGCTTTAGGGATCATTGTAGGGAAGATGTATTCTACCGCCCTTCATAGCACTATTTATCATTCCTGCTGTATATCTTACCAGAGTATTTATTTTATTGTGAAAGGGTAGTATAGCCTCTACACATACTCATGCTCAGCTCTGATGGACCTTTTGCATATCCACAAAATGAACAGTATCAGATCCACTAGACCAAAGAATTTAAATTTTACTTGCAACATAAATAGGATATGTTGGCAAGACAGATATATGTCTCATGGGATCCCCACATTTTGGAAAAGGCTCCCCATCCATGTAAACCAGAGTCTATCCCTATCCCTATTTAAGCTTAACCTTGACCAGTGGATGGGAAATCAGAAATTCACCCCAGGTCTGGGTCCTGTGTCTTTGACAGACAGAGGCAGACAGTAGCTATGCCCAAACTAACATACTCCCCCACACATAACCTTTAGAAACTTCTTAACTAACTTATCTCCCCCTAATAAATGCCCATGCTACATGAACGCATGATTGACTTGGGTTGTGTGACTATGCCTATAAAGGCCCTGATGGTCATTAGCCTAGTACTGTATATACCTGTGAATATAGGGGATGTATATGGATAGTAATAGGGGATTACATTTACCTCTTGTGGGATGTCATGTTCTAGGACACAGTTTACCTGAGGACTGCACCTACATATTCTGTGGAGTCCTATATGGGAATATTGTGCTGTAGGGCTGAATACATTACATTCCACAGCAATGGCATAGTTTACTGGCAAGGAGGTTGTTGAACAGCTGCAGTTAAATCTTCTACAGGTCTTGGAGCACTTTCTCATCATGGGTGAAACAAGATGCATGTCACCAATCTTGTAATCCTCCAAAGTGTATACTGAGGCTTCTGAATCACTCCTACATATTTTTTTCCTCATTTGCATCTGATATCACCTTCGTTTTAATTATGTGGATCATTTCCATGTCAATATCCAGCCACTAGACTATTATGCAGGCCACAGTATTTCTCAGCCTGTTGCAGTTGTGGAAGGTCTGTGAATCATTCAAACCTGGCAAGTGGCCAGTTTTTATGTAGAAGCATAGCTTGGGTGGCTCAAAGGAGTCAGCTGTCCCGGCATAAGATGCTAGGGCCATGATCATCAGCTCCATTTTTTCCTCTCCTCATGTACAAAGTAGGGTGATAAGAGGTACAACTCTTCCCCTATCTCCTAAGATGAAACACCAGATCAGAGAACAGACCTTTTTTTCTTGCAATCCTTTCACTTGTGAGGGAGGGACAGGAGCCTGGCAGTCCTCTCTTCTTTCCTAAGGAAGAACACCTGATAGGGGAATGAAGAATGGACCTGTTTTGTTGCTGTTTTTCCTCAACATACTGTTGATGGGAACCAGATGAGCTAAATATGGCTTTATGTGCATGTGTGTATTTATATGTGTGTATGTCTAGGTGTAGAAGAGTATGCACGTGCGTGTATGTGTGTGTGTGTGTGTGTGTGTGTGTGTGTGTGTGTGTGTGTGTGTGTGTGTGTGTGTGTGTGTGTGTGTGTGTGTGGGTGTGTGTGTGAGTGTGTGTGTGTGTCTGTGTCTGTGTCTGTGTGTGTGCTCGAGCGTGCGCTTCTGTATACGTGAATGGATGAGTGAATCTATTTGTATGTAGGCTAATATGGGAGGTTTGTTCAGGAAAAATTGGATTTGGGCATGTGTGTATGACAGTGTGGACACGCGCACATGGAGTGACTGCTTTTGCTAACACAATGCATGTGAAGCTTGGGAGAACTAAAAGATGGTCTGGTCTGGCAATGCAATGGCTGAGTCAGAGACATGGTAAATAGCCTCTAATGAGGTCTTTCTCATTGCATCTATACTGTGCCTCTCAATCAGAACTTCTCTCCATTGCCTTAATCAACCAACCTGGATTTTGACTAAGAAAGTACACAGCAATGCATGAGTTATTGTGATGGGAACAGCCAATCCTTTGTGTGGATTTATTATAAATCCTCAGATGTCAAGATGCCAAGGAACCAAAACACTGATCCCAAATACATGAAATATTGAAATTTCTCAGCATCTTGTAATTCAAGCACTTGACACTGGAGTAAATTGGTCTCAGCTATATCAGCAGAATTTTGGACAGTAAAAGGGCTATTTCATATGTAAATATGTTACATATAATAAAGTAAGGAAACTATTTGACATGGTAGAGGATAACGCATTATTATTACCTGAGTTTGATGAACTAATGTCAACTGGAATTCAGAGGGAAATATAAATGCATTGAGCACAGTTGTTATGAAGCTAACATGCATGCTGTTACAAGGCTGGAAAGTGAGAGGAGGGGGGTAGCAAATAATGAAAAACAGAATTACAAATCAGATGATTCTTGTATCACACTGTGTAACAGTAGGATATGATAAAACAAGACATGTTGTGTTAAATATTTACTCATGTGAAACAGATGCCCTGTGAATCTATGAACATTTAGTTTATTTATTTTCATTCTCTACAAAAAAGGAGTAGTCACAGCTGACTAAATTGCCAGGTACTCAAAGAATAGCTAAAAAGGCAAATCAAATGCTGGTTACGGATTGGCTAGCAAAGGTATTCTCTTAAAGTAATAAAAGAATGAATAATTCAGCATTAGTCTTGTGAGTAATGCAGTCATAATGAATGCAGATTGCTGGGTAGCTGAGGAGAAGCCACATGATACTAGCATCATTAAAAGTGTTTCCGTTGTTGCAAGTATTGAATTGATGGCACTGCTCTTGCAAATGAATGCATGACAAGGAGTTCTATGGCAAGAATGCCAAGTAATTTTCCATAGGCGGAGGCGGACAGTTTACTTGCTTGCTGGATTAAGGTTGTCAGAATAGCTGACTGTTAATCTAGATGGTTGGTCTGGGCAAGTAGGGTGGTTTGGCTAATGGGGTCTGAAAAGGAAAGAAAGTCTCGTGGTCATTGTTTGCAGTACTGTTGGAAATGCCATGCGATTTTTTGGTGAGGCAGTTTTACTGGGAATCTGACTGTATCTTATATTGTGCCTACCCTATAAGACATGGAATGCATGCCCATCTGTGGAAAAAGGGTGGAGGGATGGGTTGGCTCATAGTGTAGTCTGAATTTGTAAATATGAAAGTGACAGCAGAATCAAGAGTTCATTTTGTGTGTGTGTGTGTGTGTGTGTGTGTGTGTGTGTGTGTGTGTGTGTGTGTGTGTGTGTGTGTATTTTAAATGTCAGTTATCTATATTTTTCTTCCCTGTAATTTTTTTTTTTTTTTTTGGGGGGGGGGGGGGTTATTTGGCTGTTTGGTTACTAAGCCCATACCGTGAGATTGTGATTTCAAGTATATGGTTAGGTGAAGAGCAATGGTCTAATAGTTCATAGGTAGTCAATAGGCTAGCTGCCCTTGTGGGCCATTTTAAGATTAACCAATTTCCCTTTCAGCAGTAAGAATCAAACACTGTATCTTGTGCCTGTGAGGTAATCACTTTAACCATTATATGAACCCCCTGCCCAATAAACAGGTCCATGAGTAACTAATAGGTCAGCTGCCTTTATGGGCCATTTTAAGCTTAGCCAATTTCCCTCAAAAGTAAGAATGAAACCTAGTACCTACTGTTTGTGTGGGAAATAACTTAACTATCATAGGCAAAAACAAAACTACTGCACCAGATAAAATCCAGACCAGGCTCCAAAAATATAATGCAAGAAATCCAAACAAAACCACTGCACCAGACAAAGTCCAGACCAGGATCCAAAAATATAATGCAAGAAATCCAAACAAAACCACTGCACAAGACAAAGTCCAGACCAGGCTCCAAAAATATAGTGCAAGAAATCCAAGCAAATACACTGCACCAGATAAAGTCCAGACCAGGCTCCAAAAATATAATGCAAGAAATCTGAACAAAACCACTGCACCAGATAAAGTCCAGACCAGGCTCCAAAAACATAATGCAAGAAATCCAAGCAGGCAAAAGGCATGCACAGCATAAAACCAAACAATTTATTCAGTAGAAAAGATGTGACTGCTTTCGTGTAGTACACCTATGCTTCATCAGGCATAACATTCTGTCACAAGCCTAAACATTTAAACACTGTTAAACCAATCACCACTAGCAACCTTTTCCCCTCCAATTAAATAATGAATGGAAACCAAGTGATTTAAAGTAACCTAACACTTTAGCAAAGTAAGTAATTTTTTAGTATGTTCCAACCACAGCTTATATAATAGATTTCAGATATAATAAAAAAAGACATGTAATTCAAATATCTAAACAGTATAATATGCATCATACATAAACCACTTCATCATGCTGTTGCAGATATACTGATATTTTGGAACATTTAATGCAAAACTGCATCAACAAAAGCTGAAACAGTCCTGTCATCCACATAATTAACTATGTATAGACCTTATGTGAAGTTTATAGTAAATGTAGCAGTTTGTTAGAGAAATGTACATATTATTTGGTGCACAATTCTGCACCTAAAGGGTTAAAAGTTAATACATTTATTCTGTGTAAAATGCGTAAATACTGGTGGTCTCTGTAAAAGCTGCTGACGCCTGAAAGTCTGGTTGTTCCTGTAATGGAATGTTGAGAAAGGGGCCTCACACTAGCAATAGATAAATGTGTGTCAAGAAGAGACAGTTGCAGGACATTTACTCAGAAACTGGGTTTGACAGGTTAAGCCCTGTGGTCAAACTGAATTTTGAGAAATGTTTTTGCAGGTCAGCAACTATCTGATAAACATCTGCTATGTACGTGCAAAGAACTGTATAAAAGCAGCAGGCTGAGCTATTGAAAATCAGACAAACCTTGTACCTACATGCTTTGTCTCCTTGCTGCAAGTAATAAAGGATGCCTTGCTTGAACCTTATGTGAATTGATCTTTGTATTTTCTTTTACAGATTGGTCCTTCAAGCCAGAACCCACTCTTCACCTCGGATTAGATGGCCAGGTGGCAGAAACAGTACGGGGAAGAAACCAAATCGATTCTTCTGCAATATAAAGACCTCCGACTGAATTGTCGTCAAAAGAGGCCAGTCACCTTCTGATCCGCGAATCAGTGGTCAATCACGTCGGCTCAGGTAAGGTGGTTTTACTTTTCTGTTTTAAAATAGTCAGGGATAGGAAGATGCATTAATCTCTGTTCGATTGTGTTTTCAGTCAGGGACAGGGAAAAACTGCAGTTCTGTCATAGACTAGGTGAACAGAACAGTAGGAAGTTAGACAGTCATTCTGAAGAGACTATAACAAAATCTGTGGCACAAGTTAAAATTGAAGGTAGTAGGTGAAATTTCTGAAGGTAACTACGTAGTGAGAGAATGGGTAATTGTAACTGTTGCACGAAAACATCAAAAGACCCACCATTAACAAGAGATGGTAAATATATGCAGAAGCAGCGTGCAGATAATGTTAAATATTTTACAAAATGGGTAACTGAGTATGATTTTGATGGAAAATTAGATAAATCCTCACTTCTCAAACTGATAAAGCAATTAAAAGCAGATTCCAAGGGACGAGTTAAAAAACAGCGACAATAAGGAATTTCCCAGGTGCACAGTTGGCTGGAGAAAGCAAATTGCAGAGACCAAAAAGGCAAGAAATCAAAAGCTATGTTTTTAGATAAAGAAGATAATAACTTGGTGCTGGCTTTGGCACCCTTTCCTCCCCCTCCTCCTCCTCCTCCTCGGGAATATGATACAAATAATCATGAAACACCCCCAATGTATCCTCTGATTCTTAAAAATGAGGGTGTGCAGAAAGCTAAATTCGTAAAAGTTAGGGATCCCATAGGCACAAGGTCCAGAACAAAGGATATAGATAACGAAGATAAAAACCTTGAGGTTTGGCGGTTGTTCAGTAATGCACAAACTACAAATGGGGAGAAAGAAATGTGCCCACTTATAGAAGTACCAAATCCCAGAGCAGGTCAGGATAACCAAGACCCAACTCTATTAGTATAAAGACCTTGGAGTCCCGAAGATATTTGGAAGTCCACTGAGGGTATTCCTCACCCTAGGGTCAACTTTCAAAAATTCTCAGAGGACCTGCAAGGTATGAGGTTAAGCTATAACCTAAATGGAGAAGAGATAGAAAAAGTGGTAAGACAAATTATACATCCAGACTGGCACATGGTCTGTGGTATTTGGAATCGTCGTGATGCTCAGCGAAGACCCCTTCTGCTTGACGACGCAGAATTAAATGCCCAGGTAACAGAGCTTACAAACCGAATTTCTGAAAAGTGGTGACCACGAGCAGACTGGACCTGCATTAACCAGTGTATCCAGCAATAAGGCAAGTCAGTCCATCGCTATTTTGCTAGGCTCATAGAGTGCTTTAATAATAATTGCGGGATGCAAATCCCTGATAATCAAGCAGTAGACTCCCCCTATGAACAACAGTTAAAAAATGCCTTTCTGAAGGGGAGCAGTGCTCCTATTAGTAGTTTTATTACAAAACACATGGTAGATCATCGTACAAGCAGATTGCAACCACTGGTTGAGTATGCAAGACATGCTGAAAGACACTTTAATAGCAAAAAGAAAAAGAAAATGCAGGTATTTTTATTAGAAGATGGGGCTGAGGTATACGTGATACATCCAGGAAAAAAAGACAAAAATAGGGAAGGTAGGTGATCTGACCAATGGTCAAAAGATTTTGAGGGACGTAAAAAGAGAGGAGAATGTTTTAAATGTGGGAAGAAAGGTCACATGGCAAGGGATTGCAAAAGGAATAATAGGTCAAGGACAGATGAACAAGAAGATGATGACTGACTATATGATAGGAAGCACAGAGAAAAGTTATAATACACAGCAGGATAAATGGTAATGTAGTGGCAAGAATAGAGGAAGCACAGCATGGTGAAGGGAATGACAATGAAAATGAAAGTGATGAGGTATTAGACTTGGCGCTTCTGTGCTTGGAACTCTTTTTAGCAGACATCAAGCCAGAAGTCACCCTTTTGGTGGAAGGGAGAGAGGTTAGCTTTTTGTGTGATTCTGGGGCTTCACGGACCCTGATGCATCCCTCCGAATTACCAGAGTGTACATGGTCTTCAGATTACATATTTGTTAGGGCTGCAAATGGGCAGCTATACCAGGAGTCTCTCTCACACAAAATTATAATCACAGATCCTGTAACAGGGTTGACACAGAGAAGCAAAATTGTAGTGTCTGCAAAATGCCCAGTAAATCTTCTAGGCAGAGACTTGATGCAGTTATTTGGCATAGCGGTGGTTCTGACTATACAAGGGATGCAAGCACAATGACAGACTGACATCTGTGAAGTGCATGATGCTTGCGTAGTGCAGTCAAGAGGTGAGATGTTTTACTGGTACAGTCAGGACCTGGTTACTACCGGTCCAGGGACTGTAACCAAAGAATTACTGGATTTGGCCATTAGCAAATTTCCCTCGTTAGATATTAAAAAACAGCAATTACTGCACTGTACCCTATATTTTCATGACATACCAGGGCCAGATGAAGACTATAAAGATAAGCTGTTTAAATATCCCACAGCAAGGCTAATGTTACGTGACCTATACTGGGACACAATGAGAAATAGAGTAGCCAGCTGCTCTCTGCCTAAAGAAATAACAGCACTTTACAAATCTGACCTCCTACCACATGTAAGCCTCTCCAAAGACAGAAACACAAAATGGGTAGAATTGGGCAGGAAGATTACCAAATGGGAAAAACAGACCAGGAAGTAACTCTCGGAGCAGGGAGTACAGGTACAAAAATTGAACTGGGTAACTCAAACTAAGCCAGCAGTACACCTGCATTTTCACAAAAATACTTGACAGATACTCCTGTTGAAGGAGGAAGAGAATGTTCTGAAACGTATTCCAGACAAACTGTGGTCCACAGGGAAATCAGATGTAGGCCTTATTCGCATGGCAGGACCAGTGGTGATTACACCAAAATCAACATTTAGACCTCAAAAACATCAATACCCACTGAGAAAAGATGCAGAGGCAGGGATAAAGCCCATTATAGCTGCACTCCTTAAAGGTGGTATGTTAATCAGATCTCCTGATTCACCATGTAACACACCTTTGTTCCCGGTTAAAAAGGCAAATGGGAAGTGGCGCATGGTTCAAGATCTGCAGGCTGTAAATGAGGCAGTAATACCTAGGGCACCTATGGTACATGATCCACATACACTCTTAAATGTGTTAGAACCCCATCGGAAATATTTTTCTGTAGTTGATATTAGTAATGCATTTTTCTCAATTCTGATACATCCGGACAGTAGATTCTGGTTTGCATTTACGTATCAGGGTAAAAGATACACATACACTTGACTACCGCAGGGTTATTGTGAGAGCCCCACGATATTCTCACAAGAGATGTCAAGTAACTTAGCAAGATTTAGCCCACCGAAAAATAGTCAAATCCTGCTTTACGTAGATGATATCTTATTAGCAGCTCCCACTTTACAAGCTTGCTGAGAAGACACGCTAGCATTGCTACAATTTTTAGCTGCTGAGGGACACAAGGTGAATAAGGAAAAATTGCAACTCTGGAAAAAACAGGTCTGATATTTGGGCTATATATTTTTTGATGGAGGTAGAACCTTGGATGAGGACAGAAAAATAGTTATTTTGCAGGCTCCTAAACCCATTACCAAAAAGGAAATGATGTCCTTTTTGGGTACGACTAACTTCTGCCGAAGTTGGATTCCGAACTATGCTTTGGAAGTGTCACCCTTGTCTGACCTCATATACAAAAAGCCTATGGCAGCACAGGACCTGATGATTTGGACACCGGAGGTGGATTTAGCCTTTTGTAATTTAAAACAGTTAATAGTATCTTCTTTTGTCTTGGGGTTACCAAATTATCACAAGCACTTTTTTCAAACTGTAGACTGTAAGCAAGGCTACATGACATCAGTCCTGATGCAACAACATGGGGTTAGCAACGTCCCATCACTTACTATTCATCACAGTTAGACCCAGTGGCATGGTCCTTACCCCATTGTGTTCAAGCAGTTGTCACAGCTGCAATGGCAGTGCAGGCTTCGGCCTCAGTGGTGTTGTTTCATCCACTCACCCTTAGGGTCCCTCATGCAGTAGCAATTATTTTGTTACAAGAAAAGGTAGCATACCTTTCCCTGGCTAGACATCTCTCCTGCATGACTGTTTTGCTGAGCCAGCCTCACATGACAATTGAACGGTGCACAAACCTGAATCCGTCAACTCTACTCTCTACCCCTGTAGATGGTACTCCACATCACTGTCTACAGGAGATCGAGCAGACGACATTACCTAGAAAAGACCTCACAGATATACCTTTAACAGATGTTGATCTAACATATTATGTAAATGGCTCATGCAAAAAGAACCCAGCAGGAAAGAACCTAGTGGGCTATGCTGCAGTATCTGACACAGGGGTTATCGAGGCAAAACCCTTACCACGACATTTGTCCACACAGGTGGCAGAATTGATTGCACTCACTCGTGCATGTATTTTAGCTAAAGGTAAGCATGTAAATGTTTTTACTGATAGTCAAAATGCCTTTTCCACGGTGCATGTGTTTGCACAGCAATGGAAAAACCGAGGTATGATTACATCAACTGGTAAACCCATAAATCATGCACAGCTCATATTAGATCTTTTAAAATCCATTCAATTGCCTCAGTGTTTTGCTATCTGCAAATGTGCAGCTCACACAAAACAGCAGGATGTTATTTCAAAAGGTAATGCAAGAGCTGACGCTGCTGCAAAGCAAGTAGCCACAGAAGCTTGTCTACACCTTGTGAAGATTTAGAAACCTCTGAATGTCTAAATTTGGACATGCTACAAACAATGCAATCATTGACCACGCAGGTAGAAAAAAGGCATTGGTTAAAGCAGGTGGCCATCTTCAGAGACGGTTTGTACATCTCAAAAGATGCATCATGGTCCGTGAAGCCCCAGAATCACACAAAAAGCTAACCTCTCTCCCTTCCACCAAAAGGGTGACTTCTGGCTTGATGTCTGCTAAAAAGAGTTCCAAGCACAGAAGCGCCAAGTCTAATACCACATCACTTTCATTTTCATTGTCATCCCCTTCACCATCCTGTGCTTCCTCTAATCGTTTTTGTTATGCAGCATTATTGAGCCATGGGCAGTGCCATGTCTCAACAGGGGGAATGGTACAGATAGTGAACCAGGTGTTCACTGCATATGGATTTTCAAACTACTGTAAAAAATTTTGTTTAGCATGTCAGATTTGCAATCAATATCATGCACAAGGAGCAATTCGGCCCTGTCAAGGGAGTTTCCCCACACCTCCATACCCATTTCACACCATTTGCATAGATTTTATAGAGTTAAATAAATGTGAAAATAAGAAGTACTGCCTTGTCATTATAGATATGTTTTCGAGGTGGGTGGAAGCCTTTCCAGCCAGGAACCCAGATGCAGCTGCAGTAGCAAAGGTTCTTGTGAAAGAAATTATTCCTAGGTTTGGCATTCCGGAGAGAATATATAGTGACAATGGAACACATTTTGTAAACCAAACTATACAACAGCTAAGTAAGTTTTTTGGAATTTCTCAAAAAATTAATTGTGCTTATCATCCTCAGTCTGCAGGGTTGGTCGAAAGACATAATGGTATACTTAAAAGTAAACTGTGGAAACTAATGGCTGAAACTGGGAAAACCTGGCTGTACTGTTTACCCCTGGCACTGTTGAACATGAGAACAGTTCCCTCAGCAAACGGGTTGACCACATATGAGAAACTGTATGGGAGGGCGTATTATACACCCTAATGGAAACCTCTCATGCCTTCAGACCAGGAAGCTGATTTTACATTAGCTGAATATATGAAGAAATTGTTAAATTCTAAACATCTGTTGCAGTCTAATTCTGTTTCAGGTTCAGAGCAGACTAAGATGCTGGAAGTAACAGTGACACCAGTAGACTGGGTGTGGATCAAAATCATAAAGAGGAAGAATTGGGCATCACCAAAGTGGGAAGGTCCATACCAGGTGCTTCTCTTGACACCCTCTGCAGTTAAGATCGCAGAGCGAGCTTCATGGGTACATCTGGCAAACTGCAAGTTAGTGAAGAAATTCGAACTGGGTAAAGATCTTACCTCTCCATTGGGACCCTAAGCACAAAAGTCTGGCTACAAAAAGAGGGTCAGATCAATAGGAACTGATCCATCTCAAACCCAGTGAAGCAATCATCAGTGCTAAGGTCCTATAGGGTAGAGAGTAAGATAAAAATACCCAGATCAAGTGACATGATTGCACCAAAGAAACTTGGACTCCACCCTTTTGAGAAGTCTGAAAGGGACAGACTATTGAAACAACAACCCTTCCCACAGAAGCATTGTATGGCAACTTTACTGACGATAGTAACAGTCCTGATATTTTTGTTGCGGCTATTTCTCTTCACTACCAAACTACTGAAATCAGTAAGCATGCAGAATGGCACCCAGCTTTTAACACGTATCAAGCAGTAAAATATGCCTATGCATCATCCCTTAATGTTTCCAACTGTTGGGTCTGCACCGGCATACCTACTGTCCATAGAGGATTGATGCTGGACACAACCCCCTTGGGGGCTAATGAAACCTGGATGAAGCTGATCTATGACACCTCAAATGTCACTTCAAAAGACAGAATAGCATTGCGCCTGTTTAGTCGTTGAAATGGAACTGTGTGTTTTTACAAGAATGATACAATCAAGGTAGGATGGAGTCATTGTAATGCGACAGTTCCCTACAGATGCTAAGCTAAACCTAATAACACCAGATCCCGCTGTAACACAAACTATGATTCATTTTGTAAACTGATGCATAAAACAGTCGAGGAGGTGAAAAATAATTCTGTTCTATATAAACAGCTGTCTGTGATTGATAGAAAGATGTTTCATGCTGGACTAGGATATGTCCATAGTAAAGTTACTACCAAAGTGGAGAATTGCTACTTTATATGTGGAAGAAAAGCCTACAAATGGCTACTGGAAAACAGGTCCAGCAGCTGCTTTTTGGGTTACTTAGACCCAGCTATCAGACATATGATGGCTTTACCTCAAGGGAAAATTCGAAATGTTCCTGAGGTAAAGAAACCTACTAATCCAGTGGGGCAGATTGACGCATCATGGATATATCATCATGACTTGGCTCATGCTAGTGACAAAGGACTGTCTCACATGGACTTAGGTGATGACATCATATCAGGGGCTGGCATACTCCCGGCATACAGAGCAGAAAAATCAATCTGGGAACTGAGAAAGCTGTCTAAGCTCCTCGAGACTCTAAGTAATGTAACCTTCTCTGCTTTTGAACTTGTAACTAATGAACTGACAGCTATGAGAGCAGTAGTGCTTCAAAATCATATGGCTCTCAATTTCACCCTGGCCGAGAAAGGAGGTACCTGCGCTTTAATCCAGGAGGAATGCTGTTCATTTATTCCAGACAATGAACACAGAATAAATAGCCATCTCAAAATGATTCAGCAAGTACCTTCCTTGACCAAGCCAGGTCAAAATCCTTTGACAGACTTTTTCCAGAGATGGTTTGGGGATGGGGCAGTGTCCTGATGAACCTACTGATCGCCATTTGCGTTGGAGCAGCGATATTGATGTTTTGTGGATGCTGTTACGTCCCCTGCATGCGTGGACTGGTAAAAAACACTATAGATGCCTCAGATACAAAAACCTTGTACCAACAAAGTACTGAATATGAAGAACTGCTAAAATTGGAAGTTGAAAAATTGTTTTCTTGAGCCTAAGCCAAATGACTCTCTGACTGCAAGGCCCTGGATGGAAATGGTCAAGAGATGAAATAAACTTGTTTTAGACTCATTAAACAATAAGAAATAAGTCTTAAAAGGGGGGAAATGTTAGAAAAATGTACATATTATTTGGTGTACAATTCTGCACCTAAAGGGTTAAAAGTTAATACATTTATTCTGTGTAAAATGTGTAAATACTGGTGGTCTCTGTAAAAGCTGCTGACGCCTGAAAGTCTGGTTGTTCCTGTAATAGAATGTTGAGAAAGGGGCCTCACTCTAGCAATAGATAAATGTTGTGTGTCAAGAAGAGACAGTTGCAGGACAATTACTCAGAAACTGGGTTTGACAGGTTAAGCCCTGTGGTCAAACTGAATTTTGAGAAATGTTTTTGCAGGTCAGCAACTATCTGATAAACATCTGCTGTGTACATGCAAAGAACTGTATAAAAGCAACAGACTGAGCTATTGAAAATCAGACAAACCTTGTACCTACATGCTTTGTCTCCTTGCTGCAAGTAATAAAGGATGCCTTGCTTGAACCTTATGTGAATTGATCTTTGTATTTTCTTTTACACAGTTTTAATTTTTTAAATCACTTGGCTTCTTAACTTAAGTATCATGTCAACTCCCAAACAAGAAAGGGATTCAGATTGGTAGCAGCTAAACAATCAGCTTTATTTTGTACTACTGAAACATTTAGTTCTAAAAATCATATGGTTTTAAAAGGAGCTGCTGCTTGCTTTACTGAAAAAGCTCAGGGATTTGTGACGCTGCTCAGTACATTGGTATTTGTGAAGAGATTAGTTAAGTACAACATCAAGTATCATCTCAGATGAAGCAGCAACATAACAAAGGGAGGCACAGGATGTTGTGCCAGCCCTGTTACTTGTGTGTCTGGGAATTATCTGTGACTGGTGAGCAAGGTTAAAAACAGGAAAGTCATATGACAATGTGATTGCTCGATTTTTCCAAGTTTGTTAATTGCCTGAAAGGGGGTCATTGCCTTTCTCTAAGTCACTGACTTGAGGGACATCTAATTGACAGGTGCAAAGCAGGGGCTATTAAAATTAAGTAGTCTGAGTCATATTACTAATAAGAAAAGATGTATTAACAACACTGCATTTAGGAATGCTGGGTAAGTCAAGGGTGTTGCTACAGTTCTATTTGAATGTGGTCAGCATTTGAATGTAGTGCATTTTCAGTCATTATTTTCAGTAGTAGTGTGCATAATGTGAGTGGCTGAATGATATGCATTTCTAATTCAATGATACATTAAACAAACTACACACATTATCCCCAAGGTATTTACATAATTCTGCAATAGCACTATTTCATCTCGTAACCTGAACAGACATGTAGCCTGAAGTTGAGGAAAACCATTGTTGCCTCTGAAGTTAACCGTGGTCAATAGAATAATGTAATTAATAGAAGCATAAATCAGCAATTTTTACATTTTTAGATGGAGGGCATTATAACACCTTTGGTGTCATGTAAGAAAGTTATGCAAATGTCTACTAAATTTTTGAAGGAGTTGAAAGCAAATGGGTGATAGGTATATGCAGTAGCTCATAGATGAAGGTGCAGAGCAAAAGTAAAAATGTTATGGGATTGGACAAACACAGCAGACCAATGGCCAGATAAGCACATAGCTTATAAGCATAGGTTGCTCCCCTAGAATGCCTCATTAGCATTTGTAGTATGCCACAAAGACAACCCTCCACTGAGCTGCCCCTCGTCTTGGTGGCATGCAGTGCTAGGCCTGTCTTTGAACTGGGAATAGTTACTGTGAGATATTCTCAAGGCTTAAACCTCAAGATAGTCCTTTGAAATCTGGCTCATTGTCATTGTCAGCTAATGAAATGCAACAGAAGTGGTCCTTCAACTGATTCTGTGGTTGATGGACACAATTTCCGAGTGTGGGGTTACTCTTCAGATTTATTTAATATACCTGATTGCTTCCTATAATCTCCACATGACAAATGTCATGACTGTAACCAATCAGGTAAACTGTGACTAGTTACTAGTAGTGGAACTGTCTCCCCAGCACTCAAGGTCAAACCAAATATTATCCTCCACTTGAACAAGTGTTCCACACTGATGTGATATGATCCTCCCCCACATACTTCCTGTTATGAATTGTATTGTCCTTGTCTGAGTATGGTGCATTTGATTAGATGTGAGGTTCAAACTGAAAAGTAAAACTAGGTATGATTAACTGCTGATACTAGTTCTGCTCATAAATAAAAACATAGCAAAACAAACAAACAAAAAAAAGCAATACAATTATACAGAATGCCATCTTTTTCAGTCCTTGCCCAATTTGCAGGACAGCCATGTTCCCTGCTCATGACTTTCACTAGTACTGAACTCATTATATAAATAGCACATAGCACCCTAAAAATGTTATTACTATTTGCAGTCTCCTCTCTGCACTTATCATGACTATTGCAATAAACAAGGAGGGGTAGGCTGAACCAGCTTACCAATTTTTCATTGAGAGGAGACAGCAGGTTTGTCCAGGATGGTCCAGTCCAGGTCAATTATTTGTCCAGATTCAAGACATAAGAGCTTGATTGCCTTAAGGATTGTATGTGGGTTCCATACACTTAGATGGCTGTAACAGCCAGGGGTGTATAACTCATTACAGTATGAATGGGGACTCAGGGATGTATGGGGTAAGATACAAACTGATGCCATTATTTAATTACAATTTGTTTTAAACAATGTTCCTTTTCCGCAAAAGTGTATTCAACACAAACAATCACTGTCAATGACACTCTTGCATCAAAATAAACTGATTTCAGTTTAGTACGTACTAAAATTGTAATGTAGTTAACAGACATCTTTCTTGTCCATATGCAACAATGGTTCAAAATGTGCTTGGATTGATGAATAAAGAAGAGAAACATTTAATAAGCTACTTAACTAAACAACTTTAACTGTTCAACAGATTTTAACAGATTTTTGAGGGCTATTCTAACTATTACACATAAATCATAAAGTCATAAATAACTGTTGATTAAACTTTCATGCAACTATGTCTTTTAACAGTCTAAGCCAATCAATGAAGCTGTAACTAAACAAATAAATCAGTAAATAACAATCCCTTGGTACATATTTGCAATTACTCAGGAACATAGGGTGAGCCACTCCACAATGAAGTTTTTTTCATGTAACTATATACATGCCAGTGATATTCTTGGGCCCCTCTAATCCAAACTCTTGTATAACTAACTTACTATTGAAAATAAGAATATTCACATCCAAACATTTATTGTGGATATACTCCAATATCCTGAAGACTCCAGGATACACGAGAAGCAGCAGGTCGCTGTAGCTTGAATTAGGAAACTAGAGACTAACATTTTGACACAGTTCCAGTGTATCCAGAACCCAGGGCACCTCTAAAATGCATACATAGTATTAAGTGAACTGCAACCAAAATAGACAACACTCACTTGGTGTGTTAACAAATTTCTACTCTATGCTTGGAGTTAGTGAGGCTATCTGAAAGTATGCTGTTGAAAATGCAGAAAGGCTTTCAGATAATATATTGATCTTGTGTAGTGAGATACTTCTAGATCAAGGTCAAAACTTGTGCTCCTATAAAAAATATTGCATAGATCATGGGGAAAGTTCCCTAGAGGACACTGATCAAGCTTAATGCCATAAAAAGTTGATACTTTAGTGTGCTCTATATTAATATTGTGATCTAGCCCTTATGGGTGAAGGGGGAGGGGAGTGTTCATTTACCAAGGAATACAGGGAGGGTCCTGTACTGCATGCATAAGTTGAAAGTACCTGCAATTATCATGTAACTGAAGCTGAAACCTGTCACACCAAGCTTGGAAAGAAATTAATGTTTTTTCCATCCCCCACTTCTTTAATCAGTTCACCTAAAAAATACAAAATGAGGTATGCTTCCACTTTCATTACATCCCCAGTGATGTAGCAGGGAGTGCCAACCATAAGACAATACTCAATCCCCAGTGATGCCTCACTGTCAGTAATATCTGTGACATTCCTCCTATGCTATGGAATTACTGCCTTTAGTCTCTTAACCACAGAAATGTATGGTCTTCTTCAGGCATGGTCCTGAAAAAATAGTTCTGTTCGGAGAAGTTTTACGTTAATATCTACCATTTGGGTAATTTTAAGTGTGAATTCTAGTCCCCAGGTAGTTAGGGAGACTAGAGCTTATGTTACAAGGAACGGCTATTGCTTAGGCCAGATTCGATTTTGCTGCCTCATTGGCAGTACAGATCTCACTTTTCCATTATTAACAGCCAGGGTAGAGACCACAGTAAACTCATCAAGTAAGCTTTCTGCCAGTGCGGCATCTTATGTAGGGTCTTCAGATAATATAACACAGTCATCAACAAATCAAAGAACCTTTTGTTCCTCTTCTAAACAAGCCCATCAAGAAAGCTTTCAGTTTTTCCTTATAATTTGATCAAATGATTCTATGGCTAGGATGAACAAGGTATGAGGTATAAGACAGTCTTGATGACTGCTGCTGCTGCCCAGGGATAAGGCCAGAGAAATAGTACAATTAGCCAGAAATCTGAATCTATGTGTGTCATAAAGCATCTAAATCCCACAAATAAACCATCTTGGAAACCTTATCAGCTATAGAATCTTCCAAAGAGAATTCTACTTCACTCAGTCAGATGACTGCTCAAAAGCAAAAAGAAAGAAACCAGCACAGGAGTGGAGTTCACCTGCACTTGGAGATAGTTAGTAAAATTCCAAAAGTGGCTGACACTAGATCTATCCTTTACAAACCCTGAGTGGGTATGATCTTAGAAGAAAAGTTTGTAGGTGCGTGGTTTGCATATTTTCTTACAACTTTACATCAGTATTTAAGAAAGAAGTGGGCCTATAGTTGTAAACAAGTTTCACAACCTTCTCTGGTTTTGAAAAGACTAGAATCTGGTGTTATTTTATGCAATGATGGGATTCACAGATAAAAACATCCATTGAAAAAAATAATAAGTGGTAAGTATAAGTCTTGTCTGATTACTTTTATACAAGTCTTGAATGAGGCCATCCCACTCTGAAGCATTCCATGCTAGTGTAATACATAGTGCTCCTATACAGAGCTTGGCTTGAGAAGCTACTTACAGCTTAGTGAGTTAAAGCTTATTAAAGAGCTCATCCACAGCTGTGACAGTATCTGACTTACACTGGCTAGCAGAGAATGTCATGCTTTTTTTTTTTTCAACCAGTGTTCTGAAAGAGCAGAGGAAAGATCGCTGACCTGTCAGTGCATCAAAGAGAACATCTAAAACAGTAATTAAATTGCAGGTGGTACATCAGGATAAAGTGCCAGCAATTTCAGCAAGTGAGCAAACTAAATAATTTGGAGAATGCCAATCACTTTGACTTTAAAGAAGTGATAGACCATTCAACAAATACGTAGTATCAAAGTATAAGTACATATAAACTGCTCTAAAGCTGGCTCCATTTCCCGACTAAAATTGCCATTTGTTTGATTACCACATCTCTGCTGCCTTGCAAACAATCAATGTAGAAATAAACACATTCAAAAATATTGCCCACTATAATATCTACAGGCAACATTACGATTAACCAGCCAATGAGAACTTGCAGAGGAAACTGCTGACTGTTATGCAAAAATGCACCATCACGTTTTAATAGAAAAATGTTAGCAGTGAAGATCTTTCAACAGATTACAAATTTAAGATTTAAGTAATTTAGAGGGGCCTCATTATTCTCTTACATTCCAGTGAAATTATGACATGAGGAAGAACAGTTATGTAGTCATTAATTCTGACAGACAGAAAGCAAATATGTTTGTACAACTTCTATAAGAATACATAATTCTCTGTTATGTGCATTCATATTAAATGTCATTGGAATTGTCAGACTACCTAAACTTTAAAGCTGGAAATTTTAAAACATGTGATACTACTTTCTGCCCATTGCTATTTTGAGCTTGCTGTGCATTCATTGTAATAGCTGAGCAACTGTACAAATTTAGGAGCTGTCAAACTGGGTAACACACCTCTATGTTGTCCGGTCATTAAAAACTGGATGGTAACAAGTATAAGGTGGTTTTCTTAAGATGGTGGATTTGAATATGCTGATCCATTGCAACATCTTTTCATGTTTGCCACATGGAATAAAACAGGATATTCCAAAACTGAGGGCAATATATTATGACAGATTCACTATTCTGTCTGCTTACTTGATGTAACAATAAGCTCACCTACTTAGAACAAATGAAAAAAGTCCTGACTGCAATCCAAGTAACTGGAGTTTGATTATCATCCTCAGCACTTGAGGAGCCAGACAGAGAGGGGGACTTGTAAAGAAGCAAAGCATATCCGTCTTGTCTCTCATAGGTGTGTGTGTGTGTGTGTGTGTGTGTGTGTGTGTGTGTGTGTGTGTGTGTGTGTGTGTGTGTGTGTGTGTGTGTGTGTGTGTGTGTGTGTGTGTGTGTGTGTGTGTGTGTGTGTGTGTGTGTGTCTGTGTGTGTGTGTGTGTGTGTGTGTGTGTGTGTGTGTGTGTGTGTGTGTGTGTGTGTGTGTGTGTGTAAGATGTAGATGCAAACCAAAGCAGATAGAGCAGCACAATCTTTCTATCATAGACTGGAGAGACCATTGTTCATACCTTGAGGGGGGGCACCCCTTGCAAAGTAAGAAGTGAGGGAATGCTTTCCATGGACAGCCCATTGCATGCACTCTCCGAGTACCTCACTGCTGAGTTTGTGCAAAGATAGGTTTGAGGAGAAGACTGAAAAAAAACCACTAATGGCTACCTTGATGATGACCCCACTCATTTTTCTGTTTTGTGGAGAAGGGAACAAATGGGATGACTTGAGAGAGAGAGTCTAATGATCAAAGGTTGCAAAAAAAAAATCAACAGTAAATTAATTATTTTTTGTCATTATTTATGAAACTGTTACCTTCACTAGGAATATGCTTATTTATTTTAATATTAATTTAATATGGATAATTTCATCTTGTCTGATGCAATGGATGGCAATCTTATGGCCTGATTCAGAAAACGTTGCCACATTATTTTAAGTGAATTTGCACAAGAAGCTGTCACATGCATTGTATGGACATATAATGACAAGGCAATAAGCAGCCTTATTAAAATGACCATCACTGTGTATACTAATGAGGCAAAAAGATAGTGTAGCTATTCAGAAATGTAAAAATGCCATTCAATGAAGTTGCACTCAAAGTATATTTGAACTTGGTCAAGTGCTCTTGTTCAGACTGAGGAAATTGTTAAATAATGTAAGTTGTTGTTGCAACATTAGTAAGTGTGTATTTGCAACAGACTTTAATTGCTACTGCCTAGCCCAGTGATGTACAGTGTCGACCCCTGAGGTGCCGGGTTAACTGACTACACATACATTTTCAGAGACTCATCAACAATAACATTGTGCACTGATGCCATGTAGATAGGGAAACCATACAAGAAATGTGAATATGTGTTGGACTTATCTGCAACCCCATGGGAGTCATGGAATGGCTACGCCAGCGGATACTCAGGCATGTGTGACTAAATATATATGCTACAGGGACTTTTCAGCAACCTGCTTGGGACAAAGTAAGGGTATTTCAATTATCTGTCTTGAGAATAATTGATCAATTTCTCAATGCCATGCTTTAACATGTGGGAGAGCATATGTCGATCTGACTAACCACAGAAGAGGAGCAAAAACAATGCAGGAATTCTATGATATAGCCCATTTTGCTAAGGTACTGGAGGTCTTTGACTGCATCTTCACTGACATAAAAACTTCACCTTTTGAACTGGGAAGGAGATATGTGAACCACAAAGGGTATCAGGGTATCATCTACAATGTGTGTGCATGCAACACAGACAGTTATTACAGCTTGCACATTTGGCACACTTGTGGCAGAACCAGTGGTTTGCAAAGGATTTTATCCCATAGGGCCATCTTTTTTTGGTGACGCCAGATATACACTAGAACTCCCATAAAAATCCACAAAATCAAACAGACCATGGGTATGACTGTGCCGAATTACAAACAAGAAACATTATTGACCATATGCTTGTACTGCTGAGGGCATGCGTTCACTGTTTGGGTTCATCTGTGATGTTCTACAGTATGACCATTGCACATGAGTGCAGTATGTTACATGACATCATACTTAAAAAAGCATTTATAGAAGGGTTAGCTCTTGCAGAGGCAGCAGTCCCCAGAACAACAGGCAGTGGAGGTTGGGTAAGATGAGGAATCAGGTTAGAAGCCAGCAGAAGGGGATGATCATGCCAGATGGAGGAAGAGCAGTATACCGTGGCAGTGGGAGAGGGGTTGCACACTCCACATACCTTCCAAACATAGTACTCAAGAGTAAAGAAGATACATTACAGTAAATGAAATGCATGCAAAAACAATTCTAGACTGTGGACCCAAATAAGGAAGCAATAATGCCTGACATGGTGTGTATGTGTGTGTGTGTGTGTGTGTGTGTGTGTGTGTGTGTGTGTGTGTGTGTGTGTGTGTGTGTGTGTGTGTGTGTGTGTGTGTGTGTGTGTGTGTGTGTGTGTTAATGTGTAATTAACACCCACCCAGGGGGGTTCTGAAGCCTGACACCACCCCCTGGCAGGGCATTAATTACACATTAACACAACCTGGAGGGCATTATTGCACTTATACAATGAGCTCTCTGTGTAATTGTTGTGTTTTGCTTACTTATTTATATACTTGTATTACTATATTTTTTTATATATATTTTTGATGTAAAATAGTTCCTCCACATACTGTTTCAAAGTTGCTGCAGGATCATAGGAGGTTGCTAAGCTAATGGTCCTGCAGCCCTTACAAGCCTAGCCAAGAGTTTATCCCAAAAAGAAACCTCAGTCAGCACATGTTGCCTGTCAATGAGGGACAAAGTTGGAACCCTTGGGATAAATTTGTGGTTTCCCATCCACTCATCAGTGTTGCGCTTGAAGAGGGTCAGCGAGTTACGCTGTTTGACATGTATGGGAAGTCTATTCCAGAAACGGAGCAGCCTCTGGGAGACAAACCTGTCTCTCCAGCAGGTTTTGTTGATGTCACATATTAGATTCAAGACTTTCAGGTGGATAATACGCGAGGAGTTAAACTTAGAGACATGGAGCATCTCTAGTAGGCCAGGGTCCAAGATTGCCTTGTAGGAGAGACACAAATCATCTCTGAGCAATCTGTATGATACTGAGTAGAGTGATAGTGATTTGAGCCTGTCCACATATGACAGGTGTTGGAGGCCATGGATTCTCTTTGTGAGGTATTTCTGTGGCCTTTCTAGTTGGTGCAGATGTTTGGAGAGGTACATACCAAACGGGGCATTATACTCAATTATTGGTCTAATGAGGTAGGAGTATAGAGAGGTAATAACCTCCTTTTTTTCTGGATGCAATACCTTTACTAATGAGATGGACCAAGTAAAAGGCTTTTCTAACCACTGCCACTACATGATGGTTGAATGTGAGATTATTATCAACCAGAATACCCATGTCTATCACCACAGGTTGTGTGTTTAGGAAGTTGCTGTTGATGTGGTAATCAGTAAGGGCCATGTTTCTGCTGAGTGGTATGATGATACATTTTTTTGCATTTAGCTTGAGGCCATGACTTTGGCACCAGTCATTTGTTGCTGTGAGACCCTCTTGCAATATGTTAATATCATTTAGGGAGTCAATGACAGCACCCAACTTACAGTTGTCTGCAAATTTGGTCAGCCACAGGCCTTTTCTCTTTGCCTGGACCTCTGAGAAGTAGATGCCAAACTGTAGGGGTCCCAGGCCAGGGGTTCATATTACGTTGTCGAATCCTTGAAACTTCGAACCTGAAAACAACGAACTCAGATGTTCAAAGGCTCAAGAATTTGAACATAAAAAATAAAAAAATACAAAACCTAAAACCAACATAACTGTTGCAAGCAGGGGGGCAAGCCCCCCTGCACCCCTACCCTCAGCTCTTTAAATATACCAACTGCAAGATCGCAATGCAGTGTGTAAATGGAAGATTTCTCATTACCGCACTGTAGTGCGATCTCAGAGTTGGGGAGTGCAGGGGGGCTTGCAATACTTTATTCCTTTTTTTTTTTAGCGTTATCGAAGTTCTGACACTTCAAACATAAGAGTTCAACCTTATGGTGTTCAAAGTTTCAGAACTTCGATAATGTAATAGGAACACCCTAGGCCAGATCCCTGGTGAACTCCACTAGTGACAGGTCTGCTATCAGACATGGAGGTGCCTATTTTGATCTTGAAGATCCTGTTGATGAGCCAGTTGGCCACACACCTGATGATATAGGGATTTACATCAAGTTGTGTTAGCTTTTCGAAGATGCCCAAGTGGGAGATTGTGTCAAAAGGCCTTGGCCAAGTCAAGGTAAGATGTATGTACTGACTTTCCTTTATCCAGGGCCTTGACAACAGTCTCAAAGAAGTCAACCAGGTTCAACAGGCAAGATCTGCCCTTGAGAAATCCAAACTGGGTGGGGTCAAGTGCTTAGAGATTGCCTATGTCGTTGTTTATGAGATCTATAATAATATGCTCCATGGCTTTACAGATCAGACTTGTCAAGCTAATGGGGTGATAGTTTCCAGGGTCAGAAGTGGCACCACCTTTGTGCAAGGGGATGACAATGGCAGTTCTCCACTCTGCTGGAATGAAACCTGTACTTAGGCATTAGTTGAATAGTGTGCTCAATGGTGAAGCTAGTTCTTGATGGAGACGGTGCAGAATATAGGCCGGGATACTATCAGGCCCATGGAAGCTGTGTTCCTTGTCTTGGGTAGGGCCTTTAGCACTTGATCTTTGGAGATGTGAGGTGCAGGACAAGTATCGGGGATGTCGAAAGGGTCTTTGGGAGGGGACAGGGGGTGAAGTTTGCACTGAACCTATCTGCTAGCAAGTTGGATACATCAACAGGATCAGTGTAAGTGATACTGTTAATTACTAATTCGGAACAAACTTGGGCTTTGCCATGGAGGTTCCTGACTTAACTGAAGAAGGCTTTGTGATAGGATATGTAAATTGTGTTAGAGGAAGCATTTTACATCCAGAATATATCATTTTAAAAAAAAATATCTAGATATTTGCTTTATTTTTTGCTCCCTTACTGCTAAAATGTGTGGTTTCTTGACAGTCTCTGGGGATCAAAGTCAGTAAATAATGACATACATTTGACCTTCAAACTTTATTTCCTTCAGAAAATTAATGTTAACACAAATTCTGTTATTTAATTTACTTTGTAATTTTTATAAGTAGGACATTTAAAATCTATTCCTATTTTTGAGCCTTTGTTCCTCCTTTATTTCAGGCTTTATCCAGATTTCTTGAGTTAAAAGGTTGAGAGGTATTGAAACCTCTTATCTCATCTGCTGCTGCCAGTGGTCCATCATCTCACTGTTCCTTCCTCACACACACACACACACACACACACACACACACACACACACACACACACACACACACACACACACACACACACGCGCACTTCAGAAAGATGCATGCTAACACAAATCCTGTCATAGAAGGAACTTTGTGATTTTTTTAAGAGGAATATGTTCCTATTTTGAGCCTTTGTTCTCCCTTTATTAGGTTTTAGCCAGTTAATTTATCTAAGAGGTGAGATGTACAGAAACCTCCTCACTGCTGCTGTTGCTCAATCTCTCTCACTCACACACACCTTGCTTTCATGCATGCAAGCATGAGCTCACACACACACAGACAGAAACAAACACACAAACAGAAACATACACACACAGAAACATAAACATATCCCACACACTTTTTTTCTGTTGTACTTAGTTTTTGCACTCGCTAAACAAAAAAAGCGATGTTTAGTGAGTGTAAAATAACGGCTCAACTGATCTCGGTTTCACTGACATGAATGCACTCACACACACGCAGTTTTGTTTTTTAGTTTTCTTTTTTTTATTAAATTTTACACCCACTAAATAGCAGAAACACTGCTTAGTGAGCATAAAATATAGGTGGCCATTCGTTTTTTTTTCAGTCCAAGCTCCACGGCAGCTTGACATGCTGCTGTGAAGTGGTGGACTTGTTTTTCAGCGGGCATTACTTGTGCATTAATACCCTGCCAAAGAATGTTCATTTTCCAGTCAGGGTGCTGATGTACAGTTTGTCCAATCTCTAACAATGTATAAAGGACAGAAACAGTTATCGTAATTTGCACATGAAAGGATGGGAGCACAAGAATGGATGTCTTTTGCAGGGAAGATTGTGAGTGCTGAGGAATATGATAGAAAACATTATTTTTCTGTGAAATATCACATCTGGGGAAGAGGAGGTTTAAACATAATGCTCATTGAGAAGGCCAGTGTCAGGGGATATGTGCTATGTGCTGGGGGTTGTGATGGTATGAGTGTGAACACAGCCACAGCAGAAGTTTTAGCACTCTAGATTGGTCTACTGAGCATGTCCAGGACATATATGTCAGAGGACTCCCACCAATAAAAGCTAGGTCTACCAGCAGTTGCACTAGATATACCATGATCCTGACTAGATGTTGGTGTACTGCATGACCTTGAGCAATATCTGCTAACAGACATAATCAATGTGGTGATGGCCATGACCACTGTATGTTCCCTCCTGGGTGTAGACACATCTACCACAGATATCACAATGGAAGTGCTAGCACTGTTGGAGTGGGATCTTGGTCATCTGTGTGCATCTTCATTGCCATCTCTGGGTGAAGCAGTTCATCAGTTTCATGGATAGGCCCTCACCTGAAGTGGCTGAACAAGGGAAAACATTGCATACTCTAGTTGAATCTATTCATGCAATCACACATATGAGGCATGCATTCCAATAGGTAATCATGCACACCTTGCATTACCCTCACTATCTCCACCATGGCCATGGTGATACTAGCCTGTGCCTCCATGATGGCCGTGCACATATGTTAGAATGCAGTGACTGACACACCAACCTCAGGGGGAAGGCAGTAAACATGTCTCCAGTGAGCATTATTACCCACCAACCTTTGAGAGCCCCTCTTCTCTTGAGTGCTATGGGTAGATTCTGACATCTGTCTGTTGAAGATCAGCACACTTCCCTGATTGATAGTATCTGCATTAACCTGGCCTCCTTTGAGGTGTGGATTCCCTGGGTACCTGCAGGTATAGAGTCTGTGTCCATGCTTTGCACTGGGAATGGACTGGTCACATTCTCTGTGTCCAGCACATACTCTGTCTCCTGATCTTTTCCCTGCCATCATTATCAGAAGTTACAGATGATCCAACATCAGGAAAGGGCAGTTCCACAGTAGTGTTTCTTAACAAAGAATTTCCTGCAAATACAACAAAGCAGAAAATATCCAGAGTAAATATGACCCAGTACCAGACGTATACATGCAACAGAAGTTTGCAAATATCAACAAGATGGAAATAGTACTCTGCATATCTTGTGCAGATGGCTGTGAGTAATGAATGCCTGATATATCTGCATACCATACGTCAAGCAGGTTTAATAAGTCTGATACTGACGAAGGGATGCAGAGTACTTTAGAAATATAGATATGCAGAAATAGGCCTACATACCTGAGGCATCTCCAGGGGATTATGTCTAGGGCCTCTTCAGTTCTGCCCCAACATTCAGCACCACACTGTGGGACTCTTTATAGGTGCTTCTCCCTCTTACAATGGGAGGGAACTCCTCCATCAGACTGAGAGGTATTACACTCAAAACTCTGCAGCAAGTGTCCTACCTTCCATATCAGGAGTGGTGGTGGTGTTGGGCACCACAGACAATATGACTGGTCCTGCAGCACACCATTTCATAACTGTGGCTATGGCCAGTAATCATTTGTCAGATTATCATCTCTGGCAAGGTCCTGGTAGGCCTGGTCATCAATGGAGAAGGAAGGTTGGAGTAGTGCCATGTTCTCTGCATCCTAAAACAAAGGCTTATGCGAGCAGCTGTTTGCCCTGATTTTTAGGCATTGCTCTGTTTCTGTTGAAAACAGTGGAACTGGCAGCCTTGTTCCTATATGTCCTTGACAACTCCTAATACCACCAGTGTCCTGCTAGTTGTATGTTATGTTATAGAGTGCTGTTTGTGTGACTGACATCTGTATATCTGTATCCACACTCTTTAATTAATATCAGGCACATACCATTACTGAGCACATGTCCCAAATAAAGCAATCATATGCTATTGTAGCTGACCAAGGTCATGTGACTGCTCATCTCAGTGTTAAAATAATTTTGCTACTGAGATATGTACAATGTCTACTACAGTCAAATGCATTTATAGAAAGTGGTATCATACATTCTGTACAAATATTTTGAAATGCGCTCTGAGTACATATCATGAGTCTGTCTCCCATTAAGCTTAACAATCCTGCAGCCCAGCAATACAGTACCCTTGCAGTCCCCATCTCAATACAACTTTCTCAATACACTTGGCAGTACTGATAGACATACATCTTATTCTATCAAAAGGTTAAAGCAGCTCTACTACAAGTGCATAGACTTGTAGTAAAAAGTAGCACTTCCCTTGTACAAGTAGAGGTGTGTTTCCACTAGGAATCTTCTGAAATTCACCTTTTGCAAATTCCAAATTCTGTTACTCTATAGTTTTCCTTTGCAACTTGATGGGTCTAGTGTCACACTTATATTGTGCAGATTCACACAAATGGGTGTGGCAATTACACCATGCAGATTCACCTGGCTGGGAGTAATGATTATGCTAATTAGAGCTGAAATAATTATTTCTGAATCTCTTGATTTGTGTGATAAAAAATATGCTAAATGTCACCCTCAGTGTTATATAATGTCAGGCACATGCCTGGGCCCCTTTGGCAGCACTGCACATGCACAGTCCATCCATGTCACTGGAGAGGGGAGGGGGATATAGTTCCACATATAGCAGTCTGTAAATGTAGTCTAATTTCTTATCAACATACTCAGGGATACAGGCTTGTCATGCCTCACATCTTAAGGTGCCTTTGGGAACCATAACATATTACTATATTAGTGTAGCCACCATCCATCACCAAAATTGTGCCTGTGGATGCCAGTCAGTTCATGATAGATGGGACACATGATTCCTGATTTGGCGACTCATTTGTTGCCATTGTTCACTGAGGTTCTTCATGGTGAGGCACTATGGCTGTAGAAGAAGAGGGTAGCACTCCTTTTAGAGAGCAGAAGTAGTGTGAGAAGGAGTCCAAATTATTTGTCTAACTCCCCCATAAGGATTATGGCCTGAGTCTCCCACAGGAGACCTATAAAGGTTATAAGTATAAGAGTGAAGCATAGAATGCTTTAGTTCAGGCTGTAACCTGTGCTACTGGCATCCTACACATGGAGGAACAGTGCCTTTATCATAACATTGACTAGAGTTCTAACTTGCTATGGTGAGGTGGTGATGAAGTTGAACAGGGGTCATCACCACCATAAGTGCTGTAAGTGGAAATTTACTCAGCTATACACATAACCTGTCATTGCTTTCCATCTAAAGATATTACACAGTGCATTGTTTCTCTCTCCACAGCCCCTGAAGATACTGAAGTGAATAAGCAGCTGCACAGGAAATCAGAGAACCTAAGAGGTAGTGAGGTGGGTATACTTACCTCAGACTGTACAGCTTCCACTGCTAACAGTTCTAGAGACATTCTCAAACAGTATACTTTTCATGCATCACTACAGAGTCTGTACTAAGTGACATAAGTCAAAGGTAGCAATATGACTGTTGAATGTTGTGTTTCAGCATAAAACCTGTAAAATAACTGGACAAAACTGTAAGTGAAGAGGGTTGCAGGAAAATGCCTTCTCAGGGGCATATGCCTTTTTACCTCTCTTTTTTCTTTTATTCTGCAAGTGTATAGCCACCAACTGCTGTTTTTTCCCAAGTAATGTTGGTTGCACTGCTTCCGTAGCTCAACCTGTAAATGAAATGCTTTGCACGTTCTAAGTGAGGAGGGTTGTAGGTTCATGTTCCATAGGGCTTGCATATACATATATCATTGTTACAGTAAGGTGCTTGTTTCCTGACATTCGCATTATAGCACAGGTACAGAGGTCAGAGTCTGCTGATGTAGTTCCTGCTTTTGTTTCATATTTTCGTACCTTTCTCTACCCTACCTATTATGAGTCATTTTACATTTTTTATCACAACTTGGGATTTATAGCTATGTGTTTCATGCCCCCTTTATCAATTGTATTCCACATCTTTGACCATGTCATCACCTCCTTTCAAAGTCCTGTCTATGTCATATGTTTTTTGTGTAACCCTACTTCCTATTCAACCTTTCTAGCGTAACTTTACTTTTTCTACTTCCTTCCACAGGTTATATTCTCTGCATATGCTTTGAATAGATAGGCACTCATGACAAATAGATAGACACACATGATAAATAAATAGGCATACATGATAAATAGATAGGCACTCATGACAAATAGATAGGCACATATGATAAATGGATAGGCACACATGATAAATAGATAGGCACACATGACTCATGACCCTGTAGAGGTGATGCAGGGCCTGTGCTTTAGGCACAAACACTACTGCTGTTTGTACTTCCCTGTGGTCCTGCCATACTTTTACATGTTCTTCCTGCAGTTGCAGTAGCAGCCATTGTCTTTAATAAGCTATTCATTGTACACACTTGCCTAGCTGAATCCATTGTTAATAAGCATCGTACAGGAACAGTAAACAGAAGATGGGTGGCCATAATCATTACTGCAATGTTTCTGAATTCCAGGGATAGTTCTTTCTCACTAAACCAACCTCTTCAAAATGCAGATTTAATTCAACAAAATCAGTGTTAGAGTATACTGATTTAATGGACTATATAAAGAATAATATTAATACAGTATGAAGTCTAAGGCTAGAAAAAATTACATATTTTATATATACCCTAACATTACATGCAGTAAAGTTTTATTTCAGGAGAGTTGATAGTGTATTTTATAAGTTTTTTTAATAAAATGAACAAAGTATAGGCTCAGACATGTGAGGCTGATAACCACGCCCTGTACATAACTGATGCCACCACATGTCATGCTGCTGATGCTCTTCATGCACTGAGGCACGTCTCTCTGCAGGAGCTTGTTTAAATGTAACAATATCTGTCAACACTTTTCATTCAGTTAATTTGCCTTAAGTATATCATCTTTTGACAAATTAGAGTGAGAAAATAATGTAATTTGCTTGTTTTCTAACTTTGTGTGAAACATGAATAATTACCTTTTAAATAAACTTAAAAACATAATGTCATAATGTCAAAGTGAAAATTCTCAAACAAAATAACACGAAAAACAACAAAATAATATTTCTTTTTATATAGCAATTTAACAGAAAATTAATTTGCTCCTGATTTCTACCAGTCTTGGTATTACTTAAGCTTTCTAGTCGAAGATGACATGCATGTGTTTTAGAAGATAGTCTGAAAATAGTCTCACCTTCAGTAATCATTTTCCAGCTATGTGTATACCGTTCTTATTGTGAATTGTCATTCAGGTAATACCCTAGTCAGGCATGTATCATATAGGTTATTGCTCTGCAAACAAAGATGTCAAAGCAAAAAAATGGCATGTAACTGATAACATATTGGATGTTATAATTCCACTTCAATATCTTTCTAGTTAAAATGTAGTGAGTATGATATTGTTTTGCTTCTGGTAACTGCACTATTTTTAACGTTTTACATTATCATGAATCGGTCTAAGAGTGCTACCATCCCTTCCAAGGATCTTACATAGTCTGTTACACATTCATTGAATTTTGTATGAAATTCTACATGTTTTCAAAATATGCAGTAAAGCATCCTAAGACAACTGTAGCCATGTTAGCCATCGCTGCCAGCAGTCGTTGCTCATTCCAGGAATTTAATCACACAAGCAAACCATGGTTACATTTTTCAAAATTCATAAATGAGATATCCTACCATAACTTTATCTTGAACATGACAAGAAAATTTTCTTTCACCATTTTCATAGTAACTGTGCTTGATATCTCAGTACCTGGAGTAATTTTTAACAAGTGTACAATTTTACAAAAACTTGAATGTGTATGGTGTGGCCGTTGGATGCAAGTTTGTGTGCACATGTGCAAGTGCGTAGTGTGTGATAACTGTGTAAAACTGAGTCTTTTCATTTTTAATTCTTAGGTTAACTCAGCAGTTAATATTTTTTCATAATATTTATTAATTGTTTTCTGTAGCTGCTGCAGAAATTAAAATGCATCTACAGTGCTGAGAAGTTTAAATAAATGAAATATGAAATTGCCCCAGATGTGGATTGAAAGGATTTAAACATTCCATCAACAACACAAGTAGCTGAACTTTGGCTGGAACTGCAACTAAGCTAAATATTTCATGAACTGATTTTTCTAGACTATTAAGCTTAGTCGTCTGAAAACCCCTAGTTATTAGGTTTTCTTCAAAATACTTTCAAAGGATAGAAGGCTATCTTTAATATGCCTAGCAAAACTCGCTAGTGTATTCATTTTTGTCAGCATACTGTTATGACAGTCTTCTAGAGTGTATGTGTGTGTGCATGTGTGTGTGTGTGTGTGTGTGTGTGTGTGTGTGTGTGCGTGTGTGTGTGTGTGTGTGTGTGTGTGTGTATGTGTGTGTGTGTGTGTGTGTGTGTACACCGAACACCCTGATATTGGGCGATTTCAATTACCCTACCATTAACTGGGAAAACTACTAGAGTACAAACTCCCAGGTTCAGCGCTTCCTGGAATTTATCAACTCAAATGCCCTGGATCAGCTGGTAAACTCCCCTACCAGAGGCCACAACATATTGGACCTGGTCATCACCAACATGGGAGACAGGTGTTCCGTACCGGAGGTCAACCCTTCACTGGTTAGATCAGACCATAAACTAATCACCCTGGATGTCCACAACCCACCACCACCCACAACCAAGGACACCACAGTGAAAAACTTTTCTAAAGCAAACTTCACCTTACTTAAGGCAGAGGTAGTAAGTTTCACAGCCCCCCACGCTAAAGGATAACACTTCCCAACATGCAGAATCCTTTACAATTGCACTCTATGAGCACCTACAAGGATGCATGGATCATGCCATCCCTAGCAAAATCAAGACTCACTCCCTTAAGAGAAGGAAACCAGTCTGGTGGACCCCTGCCATAAACAGGTTATACAATAAAAGGAGGAAACTAGTTCAGAAAAAAAGCAAATCCCAAGAAGGAAAGACATCCCTGATCAGTATCGGTATGAAACTAAGGTCCCTCATAAAATCATCCAAGGCTAACTTCGAAAGAAAAATAGCCAAGGATTCAAAATATAACAACAATGCCTTCTTTAGCTATGTCAAGAATCTAAGTGGCAACTCACAGATATGCTCTGAGCTAGTGCAAAATAGCACAAAATATACTGACCCTACTGATATTGCCAACATCCTGGCAGATAGTGCAAACTTCACCTCCCTCTCACCTCCAAAAGGGCCCACAACAATACTGGAAAAGTGTAGTGTCCCGGAAATCACAGAAGCACAGGTGAAAACAGCCCTTTCAAAAGCCAAAAGCACAGCATCAGTGGGGCCAGATGGTGTCCCAGGCTGTGTCTTGCATGAACTACAGAACGAACTAACCCCCCACCTAAACATGCTGTTCAACCTCAGCCTCTCCACAGGCTACGTGCCCATAGAATGGCACACAGCAACGGTTATTACGCTCCACAAAGGAGGGGCCACAACTGACCCAGGTAACTATCGCCCTATAAGCCTGGACTGCAAGGCTATGGAGCACATCATCATGGAACTCATTAACAAAGACATTGGGAACCTCCAAACACTTGACCCGACCCAGTTCGGCTTTGTTAAGGGCAGATCATGACTACTAAACCTGGTTGACTTCTTCAAGACAGTCACCAAGGCCATTAATGAGGGAAAGGTGGTTCACACAGCCTACCTTGATCTCGCCAAGGCGTTCGACACCATTGCTCACTCAGGTATTATGGAAAAACTCACCAGCCTGAACATAAACTCCTACATCACAAGATGGGTTGCCAACTGGCTTACAGACAGAACTCACACAGTAAAAATAGCAGGCTCCAGGTCCGACTCTAAACCAGTCACAAGTGGTGTCCCGCAAGGCTCAGTTCTGGGACCCCTACTGTTCGGCATATACTTCTCAGAAGTACAGAAACACGGGAGGACTATGGCTTACCAAGTTCGCCGATGACTGCAAACTGGGTGCCATAACTGACTCTCCGGCTGACACGGACATCCTTCAAAAAGGCCTTACTGAGACAGACACCTGGTGTCAAAGTCATGGCCTCAAGTTAAATGCCAAAAAATGCATAGTCATCCCATTTGGGAAAAACAAAACATCCACAAATTACCACATAGGTGGCAGCACCCTTAATACAGAAGAGGTAAGAGATCGGGGGCCCAGGTATATAGTAATCTCTCCTTTGACAATCATATTGCCAAAGTAGTTAGGAAATCCTTCTATGTGGCCCATCTAATTACTAAGGGGCTTGCATCTAGAAATAAAGAGGTTATTGTGCCCCTCTACTCATCACTCATCAGACCCCTCATAGAGTACAATGCCCCATTTGGGATGTATCTCACAAGACACTTCCAACAGCTGGAAAGACCACAAAAGCACCTCACCAAGAGGATTACTGACCTCAAACATATGTCCTATGCAGTCCAACTGAAAAAACTCTGGCTGTACTCAGTGACATATCGCTTACTCAGAGGTGATCTCTGCCTGACTTACAAAGCCATGTCCAACTCAGAATTAATGGACATGCTCCACCTAAAGAAATCCAAGTCACTGCGAGCCACGCACTGTAGTGAGCTAAACCTCACCACAACAATAAAGAGAAAATGCTGGAGGGATAGATTCCTATCACAGAGACTCCCCATGCTTTGGAACAAAGTTTCTAACTACATTAGGCAGAGCCCCTCACTAACACTCTTCAAGAGAAGCCTTGACAAGTGGATGGGTAACAGAAAATACACCCCTGGGATCACTTCATTGGCTCTGCTTGACAGAGGCTCAGTTAATTAATCAATGGGGCGGTGAAAGCCGACACACCATGGCTAGGCTTATAAGTGCCCTAGGGCAGATAGCCTAGTACTTACCCATGAACCTGTATATATATATATATATATATATATATATATATATATATATATATATATATATATATATATATATATGTATATGTATATATATATATATATATATATATATATATATATATATATATATATATATATGTATATATAGGTTTCCTGTTGAAATAATGGTGTAGCATTGTACGCCTATGAACTATTCAAACTACAGATGTTTGAATAGTTCATAAGTGTGCAAGCTATGTAATCAAACGGTAAATTTGCGAATGTACTGTGCATTCGCAAATATAATGTTCGATTATGTACAGGGATCGTGGTAGAGTGCGGTTAAGGAAATACATCCCTTTCCTCACTGTGTTGTGATCTCGGAGTTGGAATATTTAGTTAAGGGAGTAGGGGGGCTCAGCATACATGGGATGTTAGGTGTAGGGGGAAGGGAGTTACAGCAAGGGTGGTATTGTTGTTAATGCCGTAAAATGTCATTGTCGACATTTTCGGCATTAACAGCTAATTTTCAACACTAGGGCTGTTAGTTTATGTGTACTTTTGGTGAAACAATTTGCTGTTAAGTACCATTTTTATTCTAAACTTCGACATTTTAATAGTAAACCTATATATATATATATATATATATATATATATATATATATATATACATACATATATGTATATCTACACACGCACACACACACACACACACACACACACACACACACACACACACACACACACATATATTTCAAATATTAGAAACTGTGCCATGATATATGTTTTATTGTATTTGATTTGACAATTTGACTTTATAAAATCACCAGTGGAAGAGCATATAAGAGTCTGTTCTTTTTTTTTGTTTTGTTTTGTTTAGTTTTTTTTTTTTAAGTAGCAGTGGCTTGTTTGTTAAGCTACATGATGGGTGGTAAAAGAGAGTCTCCTGGACTAGCAATGCTATTCTGTGAAATATTCTGTTCTCCAAATTCTAAGTTATAACAACAGTCATCATTTAAAATAATATCGATTTCCCATCCATATGGACTCTGGTCTGGCAGTCCTTTTGCAGATATTCTGAAGATATACATCTTTGACTGTACTTTTCATTAGGGGAGTATAGTAGAGAAATAAAAGCTGCATTTAGCTTATTCTTAAGAACATCAGCTATACAGGATGATCATTTATTTAATTTATTTTATTTCATTTTACAATTTTGTATGGAATTCCAATTGTTCATGTTCAGCAAATACACCAATGTTGTCTCTTAAGTTATTTTCCAAGAAAAAATAACGTTACCTTGGCCAAGGAATAGGGAGACCATGTTGAAGATCTTTTCTGCCAATGTTGTGCTCATACACTCAGTACTCCGGCAAAGAAGTAGGGCCAGATTCACGATGGCTTGCATGGAGTCTAAGAGTAGAGTAAGACTCCATGCAACCATCATGTCCGACGAGCGATCCAGGAACAGCCTGCAGGGGCATGCAAGAGAGCTCCTAAAATGGCTAATACATGGACAGGGCTGGGATATGCAAATTACCTCAATTGCAGGCAAAAGGCATGCAAATGAGGTGGATTTGTGATTCTGGAAACCCAAACCTGTCCGAGTAAGAGCAGTGTTATTTGCAGAAATGTACTCGGTTGACAACTGAGTACCATTCTGCAAATAGCAAAACGGAGCTATGACAGCTCCAAATAAAGGTTGCATCCAGTGCAGGAAGCATACCAATTGCCAAGTATACAGCCATTGCAATGTTTCCCGATGCAATATGAAAAAAAATAATAATTTTTTTTTCTCCGATTTCCGATGTTTAAGCGTAGTGCAGCACCGCGCAAATGGGCTGCGCTCTAAAAAAAGAGAAAACTAAAAATTAAAACCCACAAATGTGGATCTTATTTAAATTTTTAATGTACAATGCAAGGGAATGGCAGGCTGAAGACAACATGGCCATCGAGTAGAGGTTGTTAAGGGGGGAAGCTCAGTCTAAGATATGTAACAAAGCATTAGTAGGCAATCCTATGCAAAGGAAAGTTAGGATAGTGAATCGCAAGTTTACATAGCAAATGAGCACAGTCAGTGGAGTGTAGGAGTAGGGTAAGGGAAGTAACAGAGTAGAAGATAGGTAACATCACGAGTGGGGTATGTATGAAAGAAGTGAAGCTCATTGGAGCAGAGTGGCATGTGTCAGCTGTCATTTACACATCATGGGAATAGGTGTGTCAACAGGTAGGCTAGATAAAGGAAAGAAATGGAAGGTGTATGCCGTGGATAACACCAAAGTTTCTTGCTGAGTGGGTATGCATGCATGTGTGCACCTATAAACCTGAGTAAGACAGAGTGTATGCTTGTAAGTGTGAGTGCACGCGTTTAAGCCAGAGTAAGCATGTATAAGGCTGTTTAAAGAGTTGTAAGCGCGTTTGCGCTGGTGTGCACGCGTTTTAACCCGAATAAGCAAGTTTAAGTCCGTGTAAGCATGTGTGCGCGCGTATGAACTGCTGGGAGCGTGTTTGCGCTTGTGTGCATGGTGCTGCCCCCCCCCCCCCCGAGGAAACAGAAAGGAAAAAGGAAGCACAACAAATAGTAGGAAGCTACCAGGGAGTACTAGCAGAGCTAACAGGTGAAAACAATCATAATCAGCCAATTACACAAGCAGTACACTAGCCCAGCCCAGCCAAGCACATAAAACTCTGCAAACAACAGTCCATTATTTTTCTCACAACAGACACTGCAGTAAGCTAATAGAAGTGAAAACTGAAAAAGCTTTATTGAGACAAAGAAATGTTAGGGGCTACCATTGCTGTTATAAGGCAACATATGCAACATGCTGAGGGTGGTGAAAATGGAAATGCTGCTGGACAACCCACATTGAGGAGACGGAGAAGAGTGTATAGGCACAGGGTAACCTACCAGGGGCTACATAAGCTGGAGATAGTGGAGCGCTATAGAGTGGACAGAGACCTCCTGCAGCAAATTGTTGAGCTGTGCAGGCCACGCCTCGCACACAGAACCAACAGAGGGGAACCCATCCCAGTGGAAACCAAGGTATGTGTTGGCCTAAGAATATTTATTTATTTATTTATTTTATTTATTTATTTAAATTTGTTGACCGGGAGTGTCCAAGTGGACATTTTCAGCGGAGGCCCGGGGAGAAAAGCTCCACAGTAAAATAAACAGACAGTAGTTACATTGGATTACATAGCGATTAACAATTTAACATAGAAATTACTTACAACATATTTACAGATGAAGAACATAGTACATCAGTAGACAACTAGAATCTTTATGTGTGACGCACATAACAGGCATTAACAAATGTAACAATGAGAAGTTCCTGCTGTATAATAAGTACTAGGCTTATGAGCATCTGTGCTTGCTATCATCAAGGTAGTTAGTGGAGGTGAAAGAAAGGTAGTAGTTGGATGGGGTGGATGATATTAGAGTTGGAGTTGCAAGGGCATAGCCAGCATGTTTTTAGGTGCGCTTTTAATAAATTTTTGAAGTTGGTGCATTATGGTATGGAGGTAATTGTGGGTGGGAGTGAGTTTCATAATTTGGCTATGGCGCAAGAGTATAGTGCTTCACCAGCAGAGTTATTGGCTTTAGTGATCTGCAAGTGATTTTTGTTGCTGGATCTTAGTGGTTTGGTGGTGCGATAGGGTTGGAGTAGATTCTAGAGGGATGGGACATTTAGTGGATGGTTTACTAGTTTGTGGGCGAGTGAGAGTTGATACCACTGAAGGAGGTGAGGAAGTTCAAGCCATCCCAGTTCAGCAAGTGAGAGACAGTGGTGACTATGGTAGGATGCCCCTGTGGCGAATTTGGCAATTTTGTTGTAGCAGGTCTCTAGCTTGTTTAGATCACATTGCCTTAGGTTGGTATATACTGGAGAGGCATAAAGTAGGGTGGAGATAAGGTGGGAATTTGCTATTGAAATCTTTGCTGCTTTGGTGAGAAATTGTTTATTTCTGTATAATGATCCTAGTTTTTTGTGGACTTTTTTTATGGTCATGGATATGTGAATGTCACATTTTAGTTTATTGCTTATTTCCACTCCTAGCAATTTGGTGTGTTCAGTTGGGTATATAGTGGTGTTGTCTTTTGCTGTGATGTTAAAGTGAGAGTTGTTTTGAGTATGTTTTGTGGGTTGGAAGATGAGTAGTTTAGTTTTGTTTGGGTTGAGTATTAATTGGGCATTGGATAACCATGTTTCAACAGAGGAAAAGGCTTCCTGTGTGACTTTTTGCAGTATGGGTAGGGACTGGGCTGAGCAGATGATGGTTGAGTCATCTGCGTATTGGATGAGTGTTCCATGTTTGGTGGCAGAGGCTAGATTATTGGTGTAAACAGAGAAAAGTAGGGGTCCAAGGATGGATCCTTGGGGAACCCCTATGGAGACAGGTAGTTGGGGAGATATGTCATTCTGCCATACAACGGATTGTTGGCGGTCAGACAGGTAACTCTGAAACCAGTTGGTGACTGATTGTGAGAAGGATAGGTTATTGAGGACAGAGATAAGTTGTTTGTGTGGGACCATGTCAAATGCTTTAGATAGGTCTAGGAAAGTAGCAGAGGAGAGATAGCCATTGTTTTATGCTGAAGGATAGTGTTAGTAAAGGAGAGTAAGGCAGTGGTGGTGCTATGGTTTGGTCAGAAACCATGCTGAGTACTGGAAAGGAGGTTGTTAGTAAGGAGGTAGTGTGAGACCTGAGAGTGTATGCATCTCTCTAGTATTTTGGAAAGTGGAGAGAGAATAGCTATGGGCGTGAAATCGGTTAGTTCTGCAGAGGGTCCACCTTTGTGGAGGAATTATATGTGAGACTTTCCACAATGTGGGAACGTAACTTTCTGACAGAGATCGGTTAATCAAGATGGATACTGGGTAGGCCAGAGCATCAGCCGCGATTTGTAGGTATTCACTTGGGAGGTTGTCTGCTGCTAACTTGGTGGGTTTAAGTTTAGTTAAGCGTTTTTTAATGTTGGAGGTAGGTACAGGAGAAAAGAGAAGGCAGTGGGGAGATTACTAGTTGAAGGTGTGGGTTGGAGGGAGGGGTTGTGTTGTTTAGCTAGTGATAGTATGGTTTGGGTGAAGTGTGTGTTGAATGAGGTAGCAATATTTTCTGAGGAGTGAGGGATGTTAGGAGGAGGGGTACTGACTTTACCTGGGTGGAGGATGGAGTTTATGGAGGACCAGAATTGTTTGGGGCTGTGTTGTGAGGAGTCTAGGGCAGACTGGTAGTATTGGAATTTGTCCCATTTTATTAGCTTTTTGACTCTATTGTGTAGTTCTAGGAATTTCTGTCTAGCTGCGGGGGTTTTGGTTTTGCACCAGTGCTCCCAGGCTTTATCCCTGTTTTTCATTTCTGACTTAGTGGTTTTCTGTAGCCATGGGGAGGGTTGTGCTTTGGTTCTGGAAAATCTTATGGGGGCATGGTAATTAAGGATGTTCGGGAAGGTAGTATTAAAAATTTCAACTGCGTCATCTAGACTGAGGTACTTTAGAACATGCTAGTTACATTCTTTGAGGGATGAGATGAGTGTGAGTGGGTTATAGTTTTTTTTTTTTACGTATTTGATGATAGATTACAGGTTTAGCTTGGTACAGGTATTTTTTGAGTAGGAATGTTGGGGAGTGATCACTGAGGCTATCTGATAAGCAGCCTGTTATATATGACTGGGGGTTCTTACTGACTAGTATCCAATCCAGGGTAGTGTGCTTGCTGGAGTTTGTATTTATCCTTGTTGGTGACTGGACTAGTTGGGTGAAGCCATGAAGGTGTACATGATGGGTTGGATTGTTGCCAGAACAGGATTGCCAGTCAATATTGAAATCACCTAAGATGATAGTTTCTTGGGGGAGATGGTGGGTAGACCAGCTGAGGAGGTTTTCTAGTGGAGGGATGTTTTGGCCAGGTGGGAAGTAGCATCCAATTATGTTGATGGTTTTGTTTTGGTTAATTTTGAGGTTGGTATATATTATTGAATTGCCTATTTGTGGAGCTGATGATTTTAAGATCTGGATGTTTAGATGCTCTTTAAATATTAGCAACAGGTACCTTCCAGAGATCAACTGGTGATATGATGGGGATGTCTCAGGCATCAGCATCCAGGGCACTGCATCAGTTCCTGGATGCCATGTCAGCACATGTCAGTGATCATGTAGATTTCCCCAATTCCCGTGAGGTATTGGCCAGCGATATGCATCTCTTCCAGCAAATAGCGGAATACCCTGAGGTAGTGGATGCAATAGAGTGCACGCACATACACATCAAAGCACCAGCCGGTGAGCGGGGTAGCGTCTACTTCAACCGCAAGGGCTTCCCCTCCATCAACTGCCAGGTCATGTGTGATGCCCAGGGCATAATACTGAATGTGTATGCTGGCTGCCCTGGAAGCTACCATGATTCCCATATCTGGCATTTGACGCAGCTGTACCAGACATTTGCCAATGGGGACATCCCACATGGTCACCTAGTGGGGGATTCTGGCTATCACTGGAGCCGTGGCTGATGACACCCATCAGAAATGCACACACACCTGAACAGGAACGCCATAATGAGGCACACGCACAAGCACGTAATGTAATCAAGCGTGTGTTTGGGCTGCTCAAGTCACGCTACCAGTGCCTGGACACATGTGGTGGAGCCTTGCAGTACTCACCAACTACATGTACCGAAATTGTCATGGTATGTGCTATGCTACATAATATGATCCTGTGAAAACAGCTGCAGCAGGACCAGCATAGACCTGGGCCAAACAGCCTCCCACCATTTCCAAGGCCATCACAGGCAAAGCGTGACTCAGAGGAGGAACAACCTGAGCCTGCCCCAATAGGCAGAAGGAAGCGTGCCCAGTATGCTTTGGCCTTGGCAAAGATCAATGCATATAGCACATACACTGGCTCAGTAGGAACTCTGGAAATGATACCTCTCTCTGACTTGCACATATAGTAAAAGGGATGCCTAAGTTGACACTACCTGCTTTCAAACATGTACAGGGAGTGTAGTATGTGCATCCGACATAGGCAGCCCTGCAGCACAATCTGAGGCATGATTGCCATGTGTTAAGCAATATAAAGCAGTGTGAAACAGCATTTACCACCATGTAGTATATGCAAACAAAATCGCACACACCAACTAGCACAACTGTGGTCAATGTTGAGTAATATTGGGCAATGTCCAGGAATGTTGGTGAATATTGAGCAATGTCGGGCAAGCCTGGTCTAAGTAGGGCATAGCTGAACAAAAGCCAACATGCTCATATTTGCTTAACTGGCCCTTAAGCAGTCTGGTCTGCTCAGTATGAAAATATAAAGCAGTGATGGGCCTCGAACCTAGGATACTGTGCACTATAGTTAAAGTATTGAACCACTAAACCATGACAGTATTGCAGTGGTCAGCCTGTATGAAGGAATGTTTATAAGTCTATGCAAAGTATCTCATGGAAACCTTGCAGGCACAGCATAATCCCTGTCAAGTTATGACACAAAGGTGAGTCCTGCAGTAAGAACAGAACCTGACTTCCAACACACACAGTATAAATGTTAATATTGGTCATGTTCACACACATCAACAAATGTAGTGGACCTCAGATAGCAACATACTGAAGGGTCACACTGGGCATGCTCACACACTTGAATAAATGAGAAAAATGTCAGGCAACAAAACACGGAAAGCCTGAACTGGGCATGCTCACACACTTAGGCAATGTCTGAGTACAGCAGTGGGCCACACATATCTGGCAGTTGCATGTGTTAACCCAGGAACCTCTCACTATCCAGCAATCTGCCCTGTGTACACAGTTATATGACAACAGACACATATATAATATAGTGGAACCCTGTCATAATCAAATATGTTCTGCAGATACCTAAGTTGTTCATAGAAACTGGTAAAGCAAAGACGATAAAGACCTGCAAACAGTATCAGCCATAAACATTGTGCATCCAAAACATTAGAATAGGTTCAGAGGACGATACTAGGCTATCTGCCCTAGGGCATGTAGAAGCCTAGCCAGAGTGTGTTTGGCATTCGCAACCCTGTCAAATTACTACACTGTGCGTGTGAATAGTAGGTCACACAAGATAGCCCATGTATGTTTAGGCTAGTGTGCCTCTGTCTAGCAGGGACACAGAAGATATCCCAGGGGTAAACATATGATCACCCATACAGTCGTCAAGATGTCTCTTGTAAGTGGTCAGTGGGTGGCTCTGCCTATGTGAAACTGGGATTGCAATCCGGAGTGAGTGGAGCCTCTGGGAGAAGAATCTGTCCCTCCAGCATGTCCTATTAACATCTGTGCTGAAGTATATGTTCCTGGAGTGTGTAGCTCCAAGGGAGTTGGATATCCTGAGGTGGAGCATGTCTAGTAATTCTGGGTTGGGTATATCTGTAAACAACAGGCACACATCATATCCAAGTAGGTGGTAAGTGACTGAGTAGAGCTGGAGTTACTGCATCCGAACTGTGCAGGGCATCCGTGTGAGTCCCTAGATCTGCTTGGTGAGGAACGTCTGTGGCCAGTACAGTTGCTGCAGATGTCGGGTAAGGTACACCCCAAATGTGGCATTGTAACCAAGCATGGTTGTGATGAGTATAGGGGCACAATGACCTCACTCGATCTAGATGTGAAACCATATGGGATAAGGTGGCCTATATAGAAGGATTGTCCTACCACTTTGGAAACATCATTGTCAAAGACGACAGTACGAACAAGTCATTTTTGTACCC
>NC_056728.1:530311858-530326858 GCF_019279795.1 Protopterus annectens | reverse complement strand
GGTGCTCATAGAGTGCAATTGTAAAGGATTCTGCATCTTGGGCAGTGTTATCCTTTAGAGTGGGGGCTGTGAAACTTATTACCTCTGCCTTAAGTAAGGTGAAGTTTCCTTTAGAAAAGTTTTTCACTGTGGTTTCCTTGGTTGTGGGTGGTGATGGGTTGTGGACATCCAGGGTGATTAGTTTATGTTCTGATCTAACCAGTGAAGGGTTGACCTCCAGTATGGAACACCTGTCTCCCATGTTGGTGATGACCAGGTCGAATATGTTGTGGCCTCTGGTAGGGGAGTTTACCAGCTGATCCAGGGCATTTGAGTTGATAAATTCCAGGAAGAGCTGAGCCTGGGAGTTTGTACTCTAGTAGTTGTCCCAGTTAATGGTAGGGTAATTGAAATCGCCCAATATCAGGGTGTTCGGTATACACACGCACACACACACACACACACACACACACACACACACACACACACACACACACACACACACACACACACACACACACACACACACACATCCACTCTAGAAGACTGTCAATATACACATCACACACACACACACATATATACATATATATATATATATATATATATATATATATATATATATATATATATATATATATATAAAACTAGCTCTTTATCTATGCATAACTTGATCAGTACAGCTTAGATGGCCCCCATGTAATGGATCATATACCATACATTATAAATTGCCTTACAGTGTTTTTATGAGAGGTCTTATGGACCAGTGGGGTAAAGACCTTACTGAAATGACCTATGCTCAGCACTATTTTAAGGCTCTACACACATCTACTCAAACACTGTTGAAGGCCTATGTTGTTGCTAAATATGTTGAATGGTCAGCCATCTTCTCCAAATTATTAACCAGGCTTATGGTTATAATAGTTCCTCAGTTGTGAATGATGGGAACTTAAACATCTGCAGGATATATTTTAGCCTTTTATGACATCTGTGCTAACATTTACCCTTCACATGATGCAATTATTCACTTAAATGACATAAAAGACTTCTTAATCTTATTTAATCCAGACATGGTACAACAAGTAATTAACATTTGCCTTTCAATAAATTCTGGATTCTGTTTCAGTGATCAAACTAGGATAGTTTACTGAGCCTAGAGAGTTTGATGTCTCCTTCTATTAAATAATAAATAAATAACTAAATAAATAAATAAACTGCATTATCTATTACCTCTGGTATTGTGGTATTGCTGAAATAAAAAAACACATTAAGACACGACGAATGGCCAATATACATCTTAATCACTTTAAGACAAAACTATTTCTCAAACTAAATTTTGGATCCCCCTCTCTCTCATAAAGTTAAATACTAAAATTTATTCACTAAATTAGATATCATATTCCAGTTGGTGGTGGATAAAATAGTTTCAAAATCCCAGACAGGAATTCATGAAATCAAGACAAATGCAAGATAATAATATGATGGTTGATTTTTTAGTACTAAAGATCAGCAAGCATTTTAACCCTTAAGGTAAGCAAACTTTTTGACTGGGTCTATATACATTCACTGTTTTTAGTGTTGGAAAAATAAATTTCCTCAAAAAAAAAAAAAAAAAACATATTCAAGCCATTATAAAACTGTATGATTTTCCATCAACTTATTAAATGATCAATTATCAGCTGTCAGGTTCAAGAAAAATCCATACTGGTAAAAGGCGAGATTGCCTTAATTCACACTATTGTCATCTCTTTTCCTTAGCACTATTATTTGCTAAAATATTAAATGCCCTCAAAATTAAAGCATTAAATGTGGTTATTGTTCTGTTAATATCATCTTCCCTGCTGATAATGATATATCCCAATAAAGCCATCTTATCATCTTTGAAATAGTAAATACAGCAATGCCTAGAACTACAAACTGAAGTTACAGAATTCAACTAATTTTCCATTAGAAATCCAATAATGCTAACTAAATCTTCACAATCTCTTAATTATAAATATTGCTTTAAACAAGATAAAATACCTGGATGTAAAACATAACAGATAATTTACTGTCTATATTCATTTTGATTTTGGTATAAACAAGACAAAAGTCAGAAAACTGGACTAAAGTTTAGTCTTTTACAAGGTCTTCTATGATTAAACTGGATAGACTGGCTTTTTAATTTTTTTCAGGAATTTAATTTGCAATATTGCACTGAACTTTTTAAGCCCGATAATAAAACTATCTAAAATATTTATGGAATATTTATAATGACAAGATTAATCTCAAATTTCTTTTAGATTCCAAAAATAAACGAGGATGAATGCTCTAAATCTTCTATCTTGTTAAACAATTTCCAACATGTTGATATTGTTTATCATCTCAGATTGCTTTAAGACAAACCATAATAATACTCAATTATTCTTCTACACATCTAGGACTAATATTCATAAGGTGGCATATCCCACAGCTCTGTTCATGTTTCTTGACAAGTCTTTTGAGCTACTTAAAGAAATTGTCTCTGTTATCAAACCTTTTACTCTCAGCACTGAAAACCTTATAAAGAAACTACATCTGATTAATGTGATTATGTTATTGCAACCACTTTCTGGCAACCTCAACATACCAATAAATAATTTGTCTATGAGTATTTTGGTTTTCCTATAATTCAGTATTCTTGCTTGTGGCACATAATTGAGTATGGTAAATTCATTTTAGACTCAGTCCAGAGAGAATGCTGGAATCTTTGCAAACACTCATTTCTCTAAATCAATCTAGCTAACATAGTGGGTCTGAATTCTCAAAGTTATTTAGCAAAAATATCCCAAGGTTTGTTCTAGTATCTTCTTGGTGGTGTTATTCCAACAAGAAATAACTATTTTTCTTTTATTTACAAGTCAATCTTAAACTATGTTCTTTATACAAAGATACTTATTTTTCCCCACTGATCCTTACTTCTTAAGTCTTTACCCTGATTGGCTCTCAGTCTATAAAAATGCATATAAAGTATTATCATATTCCAAATGAGTACATCAGCAGTTTATGTTACTGTAAAAGCCTATCTGACTTACCACAAACTAGCTGCATGCATAAGTTGTCACTCTCCCTGAATGGTTTCCATGTGGGAAAGATTTGATTGTGGACCTGCCCCATCATTTTTAGAGCAGTACATCCACTCCACCAATACAACATTTTTTGGTAGACAATCTAGGAAATGTATCAGTTTTTAAAAATAAAGACGACCGTAAAGGGTATTACTGTTTGACAGATAAACCAAACATTACAGAAGACAATTATCTCTTAAATTTCATTTCACTTTGGGTGCATTACTTTGTCAGCAAAGACTGATTAAATAGAAAAGAACTATCTTTTAATATTTGGTGTACCTTTGTAAAACAAGTATTATCATCACAGAAATGCTTCTAAAACTTCTTATGTGGTGCAGATACATTTCCTAACCTCTGGAATAATGTTAATATGCTGTATATAATAACTAAACTAGCCCAATCATTTAATCAAGTAGCCATATATATCTAAAATGCAAGCTGTTTTATGTATCTGTTGGAAACCATTAATGCATGATCTAATTCAGACCTGCTTTACTTTCACCAGGTGTGTGTTAAGATTAACTCATGCTGTTCTTTGCTTTGTGGATAAATACTTGCAATTGTGTTAGATTACAGACAATCTCTGCTCTTGATATGGGCTGGAAAGTATATTTGTTTGGTTCTTGGACATGACTGCTTCAATTGGTCACTTCTGTGTACTGTTATTGTAAGTTAGCCATGTATTTCATGATCTCAGGATTTTCCTGTATTATGTTGTGCTTTATAAAAAAAATGTAGTAAAAACTAGGACTAGTAAAAAATGTATACACTATTTTTATACATTCTGGCTACACAGAAAACAGAGTCACATGACCAGAAATGGTAGATTAGTAAGCAAAAAAAAAAGTCTTATATCAAAAATCTAATGTGTTATTTTAGTTTTTTCAGGTTGTGGGGAAAGGTGAGTGAAGTAAGTGACATATCTAAATAGTTGTTGTCAGATGAGTGTGGATGTAAAACTGCCTTTGGTTGTGAATATGTATATAGACAGACAAGCATACTCACCCACTGACACATCCACATCCACATAATTGCATGCACACACACACACACACACACACACACACACACACACATACACACACACACACACACACACACACACACACATGCACACATGCACACACACACACACACACACACACACACACACACACACACACACACACACACACACACACACACGCTATCACAATTGCCAGTATTGATTTTTGAACCCCTACCTATCTAGTTATGTGTATTACAGTTTTACACAATCACACACTACGCACTTGTACATGTGCACACAAACTTGCATCCAACAGCCACACCATACACATTCAAGTTTTTGTAAAATTGTACACTTGTTAAAAATTACTCCAGGTACTGAGATATCAAGCACAGTTACTATGAAAATGGTGAAAGAAAATTTTCTTGTCATGTTCAAGATAAAGTTATGGTAGGATATCTCATTTATGAATTTTGAAAAATGTAACCATGCTTTGCTTGTGTGATTAAATTCCTGGAATGAGTAATAACTGCTGGCAGCGATGGCTAACATGGCTACTGTTGTCTTAGGATGCTTTACTGCATATTTTGAAAACATGAAGAATTTCATACAAAATTCAATGAATGTTTAACAGGCTATGTAAGATCCTTGGAAGAGATGGTAGCACTCTTAGACCGATTCATGATAACGTAAAACGTTAAGAATAGTGCAGTTACCAGAAGCAAAACAATATTATACTCAATACATTTTATCTAGAAAGATATTGAAGTGGAATTATAACATCCAATATGTTATCAGTTACATGCCATTTATTTGCTTTGACATCTTTGTTTGCAGAGCAATAACCTATTTGATACATGTCTGACTAGGGTATTACCTGAATGACAATTCACAATAAGAACAGTATACACATAGCTGGAAAATGATTATTGAAGGTGAGACTATTTTCAGACTATCTTCCAAAACACATGCATGTCATCTTCGACCAGAAAGCTTAAGTAATACCAAGACTGGTAGAAATCAGGAGCAAATTAATTTTCTGTTAAATTGCTATATAAAAAGAAATATTATTTTGTTGCTTTTCGTGTTATTTTGTTTGAGAATTTTCACTTTGACATTATGACATTATGTTTTTAATTTGTTAATACAAGGTTTATTTAAAAGGTAATTATTCATGTTTCACACAAAGTTAGAAAACAAGCAAATTACATTCTTTTCTCACTCTAATTTGTCAAAAGATGATATACTTAAGGCAAATTAACTGAATGAAAAGTGTTGACAGATATTGTTACATTTAAACGAGCTCCTGCAGAGAGACGTGCCTCAGTGCATGAAGAGCATCAGCAGCATGACATGTGCTGGCATCAGTTATGTACAGGGCGTGGTTATCAGCCTCACATGTCTAAGCCTATACTTTGTTCATTTTATTAAAAAACTTATAAAATACACTATCAGCTCCCCTGAAATAAAACTTTACTGCATGTAATGTTAGGGTATATATAAAATATGTAATTATTTCTAGCCTTAGACTTCATACTGTATTAATATTATTCTTTATATAGTCCATTAAATCAGTATACTCTAACACTGATTTTGTTGAATTAAATCTGCATTTTGAAGAGGTTGGTTCAGTGAGAAAGAACTATCCCTTGAATTCAGAAACATTGCAGTAATGATTATGGCCACCCATCTTCTGTTGACTGTTCATGTACGATGCTTATTAACAATGGATTCAGCTAGGCAAGTGTGTACAATGAATAGCTTATTAAAGACAATGGCTGCTACTGCAACAGTAGGAAGAGCATGTAAAAGTATGGCAGGACCACAGGGAAGTACAAACAGCAGTAGTGTTTGTGCCTAAAGCACAGGCCCTGCATCACCTCTACAGGGTCATGAGTCATGTGTGCCTATCTATTTATCATGTGTGCCTATTTATCATATGTGCCTATCTATTTGTCATGAGTGCCTATCTATTTATCATGTATGCCTATTTATTTATCATGTGTGCCTATTTATCATGTGTGCCTATCTATTTGTCATGAGTGCCTATCTGTTCAAAGCATATGCAGAGAATATAACCTGTGGAAGGAAGTAGAAAACGTAAAGTTATGCTAGAAAGGTCGAATAGGAAGTAGGGTTACACAAAAAACATATGACATAGACAGGACTTTGAAGGGAGGTGATGACATGGTCAAAGATGTGGAATACAATGGATAAAGGGGGCATGAAACACATAGCTATAAATCCCAAGTTGTGATAAAAAATGTAAAATGACTCATAATAGGTAGGGAAGAGAAAGGTATGAAAATATGAAACAAAAGCAAGAACTACATCAGCAGACTCTGACCTCTGTACCTGTGCTATAATGCAAATGTCAGGAAACAAGCACCTTACTGTAACAATGATATATGTATATGCAAGCCCTATGGAACATGAACCTACAACCCTCCTCAATTAGAACGTGCAAAGCATTTCATTTACAGGTTGAGCTATGGAAGCAGTGCAACCAACATTACTTGGGAAAAAATAGCAGTTGGTGGTTATACACTTGCAGAATATAAGAAAAAAGAGAGGTAAAAAGGCATATGCCCCTGAGAAGACATTTTCCTGCAACCCTCCTCACTTACAGTTTTGTCCACTTATTTTACAGGCTTTATGCTGAAACACAACATTCAACAGTCATATTGCTACCTTTGACTTATGTCACTTAGTACAGAATCTGTAGTGATGCATGAAAACTATACTGTTTGAGAATGTCTCTACAACTGTTAGCAGTGGAAGCTGTACAGTCTGAGGTAAGTATACTCACCTCACTACCTCTTAGGTTCTCTGATTTCCTGTGCAGCTGCTTAGTCACTTCAATATCTTCAGGGGCTGTGGAGAGAGAAACAATGCACTGTGTAATATCTTTAGATGGAAAGCAATGACAGGTTATGTGTGTAGCTGAGTAAATTTCCACTTACAGCACTTATGGTGGTGATGACCCCTGTTCAACTTCATCACCACATCAGCATAGCAAGTTAGAACTCTAGTCAATGTTATGATAAAGGCACTGTTCCTCCATGTGTAGGATGCCAGTAGCACAGGTTACAGCCTGAACTAAAGCATTCTGTGCTTCACTCTTATACTTATAACCTTTATAGGTCTCCTGCGGGAGACTCAGGCCATAATCCTTATGGGGGAGTTAGACAAATAATTTGGACTCCTTCTCACACTACTTCTGCTCTCTAAAAGGAGCACTACCCTCTTCTTCTACAGCCATAGTGCCTCACCATGAAGAACCTCAGTGAACAATGGCAAAAAATGAGTCCCCAAATCAGGAATCATGTGTCCCATCTATCATGAACTGACTGGCATCCACAGGCACAATTTTGGTGATGGATGGTGGCTACACTAATATAGTAATATGTTATGGTTCCCAAAGTCACCTTAAGATGTAAGACATGACAAGCCTGTATCCCTGAGTATGTTGATAAGAAATCAGACTACATTTACAGACTGCTATATGTGGAACTATATCCCCCTCCCCTCTCCAGTGACATGGATGGACTGTGCATGTGCAGTGCTGCCAAAGGGGCCCAGGCATGTGCCTGACATTATATAACACTGAGGGTGACATTTAGCATATTTTTTATCACACAAATCAAGAGATTCAGAAATAATTATTTCAGCCCTAATTAGCATAATCATTACTCCCAGCCAGGTGAATCTGCATGGTGTAATTGCCACACCCATTTGTGTGAATCTGCACAATATAAGTGTGACACTAGACCCATCAAGTTGCAAAGGAAAACTATAGAGTAACAGAATTTGGAATTTGCAAAAGGTGAATTTCAGAAGATTCCTAGTGGAAACACACCTCTACTTGTACAAGGGAAGTGCTACTTTTTACTACAAGTCTATGCACTTGTAGTAGAGCTGCTTTAACCTTTTGACAGAATAAGATGTATGTCTATCAGTATTGCTAAGTGTATTGAGAAAGTTGTATTGAGAGGGGGACTGCAAGGGTACTGTATTGCTGGGCTGCAGGATTGTTAAGCTTAATGGGAGACAGACTCATGATATGTACTCAGAGCGCATTTCAAAATATTTGTACAGAGTGTATGATACCACTTTCTATAAATGCATTTGACTGTAGTAAACATTGTACATATCTCAGTAGCAAAATTATTTTAACACTGAGATGAGCAGTCACATGACCTTGGCCAGCTACAATAGCATATGATTGCTTTATTTGGGACATGTGCTCAGTAATGTTATGTGCCTGATATTAATTAAAGAGTGTGGATACAGGTATACAGATGTCAGTCACACAAACAGCACTCTATAACATAACATACAACTAGCAGGACACTGGTGGTATTAGGAGTTGTCAAGGACATATAGGAACAAGGCTGTCAGTTCCACTGTTTTCAACAGAAACAGAGCAATGCCTAAAAATCAGGGCAAACAGCTGCTCACATAAGCCTTTGTTTTAGGATGCAGAGAACATGGCACTACTCCAACCTTCCTTCTCCATTGATGACCAGGCCTACCAGGACCTTGCCAGAGATGATAATCTGACAAATGATTACTGGCCATAGCCACAGTTATGAAATGGTGTGCTGCAGGGCCAGTCATATTGTCTGTGGTGCCCAACACCACCACCACTCCTGATATGGAAGGTAGGGCACTTGCTGCAGAGTTTTGAGTGTAATACCTCTCAGTCTGATGGAGGAGTTCCCTCCCACTGTAAGATGGAGAAACACCTATAAAGAGTCCCACAGTGTGGTGCTGAATGTTGGGGCAGAACTGAAGAGGCCCTAGAGATAATCCCCTGGAGATGCCTCAGGTATGTAGGCCTATTTCTGCATATCTATATTTCTAAAGTACTCTGCATCCCTTCGTCACTATCAGACTTATTAAACCTGCTTGATGTATGGTATGCAGATATATCAGGCATTCATTACTCACAGCCATCTGCACAAGATATGCAGAGTACTATTTCCATCTTGTTGATATTTGCAAACTTCTGTTGCATGTATACGTCTGGCACTGGGTCATATTTACTCTGGATATTTTCTGCTTTGTTGTATTTGCAGGAAATTCTTTGTTAAGAAACACTACTGTGGAACTGCCCTTTCCTGATGTTGGATCATCTGTAACTTCTGATAATGATGGCAGGGAAAAGATCAGGAGACAGAGTATGTGCTGGACACAGAGAATGTGACCAGTCCATTCCCAGTGCAAAGCATGGACACAGGCTCTATACCTGCAGGTACCCAGAGAGTCCACACCTCAAAGGAGGCCAGGTTAATGCAGATACTATCAATCAGGGAAGTGTGCTGATCTTCAACAGACATATGTCAGAATCTACCCATAGCACTCAAGGGAAGAGAGGCCCTCAAAGGTTGGTGGGTAATAATGCTCACTGGAGACATGTTTACTGCCTTCCCCCTGAGGTTGATGTGTCAGTCACTGCATTCTAACATATGTGCAGGGCCATCATGGAGGCACAGGCTAGTATCACCACGGCCATGGTGGAGATAGTGAGGGTAATGCAAGGTGTGCATGATTACCTACTGGAATGCATGCCTCATATGTGTGATTGCATGATTCAGCTAGAGTATGCAATGTTTTCCCTTGTTCAGCCACTTCAGGTGAGGGGCTATCCATGGAACTGATGAACTGCTTCACCCACAGATGGCAACGAAGATGCACACAGATGACCAAGATCCCACTCCAACAGTGCTAGCATTTCCATTGTGACATCTGTGGTAGATGTGTCTACACCCAGGAGGGAGCATACAGTGGTCATGGCCATCACCACATTGATTATGTCTGTTGGCAGATATTGCTCAAGGTCATGCAGCACACCAACATCTAGTCAGGATCATGGTATATCTAGTGCAACAGCTGGTAGACCTAGCTTTTATTGGTGGGAGTCCTCTGACATATATGTCCTGGACATGCTCAGTAGACCAATCTAGAGTGCTAAAACTTCTGCTGTGGCTGTGTTCACACTCACACCATCACAACCCCCAGCACATAGCACATATCCCCTGACACTGGCCTTCTCAATGAGCATTATGTTTAAACCTCCCCTTCCCCAGATGTGATATTTCACAGAAAAATAATGTTTTCTATCATATTCCTCAGCACTCACAATCTTCCCTGCAAAAGACATCCATTCTTGTGCTCCCTTCCTTTCATGTGCAAATTACGATAACTGTTTCTATCCTTTATACATTGTTAGAAAATGGACAAACTGTACATTAGCACCCTGACTGGAAAATGAACATTCTTTGGCAGGGTATTAATGCACAAGTAATGCCCACTGAAAAACAAGTCCACCACTTCACAGCAGCATGTCAAGCTGCCGTGGAGCTTGGACTGAAAAAAAAACTAATGGCCACCTATATTTTATGCTCACTAAGCAGTGTATCTGCTATTTAGTGGGTGTAAAATATAATAAAAAAAAGAAAACTAAAAAACAAAACTGCGTGTGTGTGAGTGCATTCATGTCAGTGAAACCGAGATCAGTTGAGACATTATTTTACACTCACTAAACATCATTTTTTTTTTGTTTAGCGAGTGTAAAAACTAAGTACAACAGAAAAAAAGTGTGTGGGGGTATGTTTATGTTTCTGTATGTGTATGTTTCTGTTTGTGTTCATAGGTTCATAGGTTCATACTAGGCTATCTGCCCGAGGGCATTTATAAGCCTAGCCATAGTTTTGTGGCTTACGCCACCCGTTAGTTTGGAGAAACTATGCCCATTATTTAGCTGTGCCTCTGTCGAGCAGTGACACTGAGGTAACCCCTGGGGTGTATCTGCGATCTCCCATCCATTGGTCAAGATTCCTCTTGAACAAGGCCAGTGAGGTGCTCTGCCTCACATAAACCGGGATTTTGTTCCACAGCATAGGGAGTCTTTGGGTGATGAATCTATCCCTCCAGCACGTCCTATTAATAACCGTGTCGAGGTTTAAGTCACCCGCCTGTGGCTCTGAGGATCTAGATTTTTAGATGAAGCATATTCATCAAATCTGGGTTTGACGCGGGTCTTGTATGTCAGGCATAGGTCACCTCTGAGTAAGCGGCACGCAACTGAATATAACTGGAGTTCTTTCAGTCATGCAGCATAAGATAGATTTTTGAGACCCTTTATCCTTTGGTGAGGAACTTTGTGGCCTCTCCAGCTGCTGCAAGTGTCGGGTCAGATACATTCGAATGGGGCATTGTACCGATCATTGGTCTGATGAGTGATGAGTATAGGGAGACTATGACTTCCCTTGATCTAGATGTGAATCCTTCATGATAAGGTGGGCAATGTAGAAGGTCTTCCTAACTACTTTAGCAATATGAGTGTCGAATGACAGGCTACTGTCAACCTGGGCTGCCAGGTCCCCAATAACTTCTTCTGTGTTCAGGGATTGCCACCTATATGGTAGCTAGGGGTAACCTTATTTTTCCCGAAGGGTATGACTATGCATTTCTTGGCATTTAACTTGAGGCCATGGCTCTGGCACCAGTTATCCGTTTCTGTGAGACCCTTCTGAAGGATATCTGTGTCGGATGTGTTCTCAACTACGGCGCCCAGTTTGCAGTCATCTGCGAACTTTGTCAGCCATAACCCTCCTGTGTTTGCTTGTACTTCAGAAAAGTAGATTCCAAACAAGAGTGGGCCCAGGACTGAGTCCTGTGGGACACCACTTGTGACAGGCTTTGAGTCTGACATGGCGCCAGCAACTCTGATCCTGTGGGTTCTGTCACTCAGCCAGTTTGCAACCCATCTTGTAATGTATGGGTTTACATTTAAGTTGATGAGTTTTTCAATGATACCCGAGTGGGGTATTGTATCGAATGCCTTCGCCAGGTCTAGGTAGGCTGTATGGACTGCCTTTCCCTCGTCAATGGCCTTGGTGACTGTTTCAAAAAAGTCAACCAAGTTTAAAAGGCATGATCTGCTTTTTGACAAAGCCAAACTGGGTCGGATCCAAAGTCTGCAAATTCCCTATGTCTTTATTTAGGAGATTCATTATGATACTTTCCATGGCTTTGCAGATCAGGCTTGTCAAGCTAATGGGACGGTAATTTCCAGGGTCGGTGGAGGCACCGCCTTTGTGGAGTGGGACCACAGTCGCTGTGCGCCACTCCTGGCAATGATCCGAGGTGAGACTAAGATTAAACAGCTGTCCTAACTGTGGGTTTAATTCCTCATTGAGTTCATGGAGCACACAGCCGGGGACACCATCAGGTCCCATGGATGCTGTGGTTCGTGACTTGGAGAGAGCAGTTCTCACCTGAGCGCTTTGAGATGTTTGGGGCTACAATCATTTGGTATAGATATCTCTTCTTTCGGCAGGGAGGGTGGGGACAAGTTTGCACTGAACCTGTCAGCCAGTATGTTGGCAATGTCTCTAGGATCAGTAATCTTCACATAATTTTGAACTAATTCTGAGCATATCTGGGAGTTTCCTCCTAGGTTTCTTGGACATAGCTAAAGAATGCTTTTATGGTTGTCTTTAGAGTCCTTAGCTATTTTTTCTCAAAATTAGCTTTGGATGATTTTATGAGAGCTCTTAGCTTTTACTTATAGTGATCAGCAGTGTCTTACCTTTAAGGATTTTGCTCTATCTTGTAGTAGCTTTCTCCTTTTATTGTAGAGTTTGTTTATGGCTGGGGTCCAACAGACTGACGCTTGCCTTTGGTACAAGAGTCTTTGTTTTGCTTGGGATTGCCTGATCCATGGCCTGCAGGTGCTGGTAGAAGGCATTTGTAAGTGATTCAGCAGTTTGAGTAATGTTAACCGCCGGCTCAGGGGCCTTAAAGGAGACCACACTAGTCTTTAGAAGTGTGAAGTCGGCTGAGAAGTTCTTACTGTGGTCTTTTTTTCTTTCATTTCAGGTGGGGGCGGATGAGGACCCAGCCAGATTAGTTTGTGATCAGATCTCACCAGTGAGGGGTATACTTACTTGCGTTGAACATTGTGCTCCCATGTTCGTGATGATGAGATCAAGTATGTTCTCTCCTCTTGTGGGGATGGTGACTAGTTGTTTCATGGCATTTGAGTTTATGAATTCCAGGAACTTCTCTTTTGGGCTAGGAGTGTTTGGGCTTGAGTAGTGTTCCCAGTCTATATTAGGGTAGTTGAAGTCTCCTAGTATGATGGTGTTCGGAGATACATTTATCCCTCCAGTGTTTTCAGGAAGGCCATGCAGTGTGAAGTTCCTGAGTTTGCGAGGGTGGCCTGTAACATGCTACAATTTGCATAGCAGTCTTGCTATGGTTAATTGCACCTGGATGGTTTCCGATGCATCGCGCGATGCCACCAATCTTGAGGTGTGGGTGTCCTTGATGAATATGGATACCTCCTCCTTTCTTGGTATTGTCCGGGTTTTGTGGGAACGCATGATATGAGGTAAAACCTGATAGTGCTGGGGTGCTCTCAGGAGCCTTGAACCAGGTTTCTGTCACAGCACAGACATCGATGTTCTCCATACTGAGAAGGGCCTCGAAAAGTGCATCTTGAGGTTGAGACTTGGCATTGAGCAGCATTACCCTTAGTTTTTTTTCTTTGTTTTGTTCTAGGGTGGTAGGTTTAGAATTTGAGCCTTGCCTAAAAAAGGCACTATGGGGTGGCAAGAGCCTTTGACAAATCCGGAATCCCAGGGTGACAAGTGCAAGCCATCCCTATGGCAGCGTGGCTTCTCCAGCATGTCATCCCAGGCTGACAGACATTGCTTCCCCTTTGAATGACACCAGAGTTTAAGCCAATTGTTAAAACTGATCATCTTATTCTGTATTGTGGCATCATTCTTGGTGAAGGTAGGATACTGCTCAAGGTCAGGGTCATACCTGCCTGGGCTACATAATCAGAGAGCTCCTCTATGTCTCTTTTCATGTAGTCCAGGGAGGTACTTCTGGTCGTTTACACCAGTGTGGACAATGATTGAGTCGACTTGTACCTGCTGTTGAGAGACCTGAGTGCATGCACCCCAGGTATGTGGCGGATTCTCAGCACCCGACAGGCAGCTTACTGTGACCTTCTCCTACTCAGTCTGGTGAGCGGACGCCAGTGTGTCTGACTATGGAGTCACCAATGACCAGTGTGTCTGGCATAGTGTTTGGCCTTAAGGGCTGTGACTGCTTGACACTCTGACTGTGTGGTCTATGTGATGCAGGTGTTGTGTTCTGAGGTGGTAGTTGTTTGGGTGTCTGCTTTGGTGGCCTCTGCTGTTTTGGTAGATTTTTGGATCAGAGCCTCCGAGTATGTCTTGTGTGTTTATGTGTATGGATTTGAGGTTGTGATGGTATTATGTGAGACTGGGTCTATAGTGTGTGTGGTTACCTTCTCCTCCTGTCTGGTCTTGCCAGTCCTATGTTGAGAGAGCTCAGCCTCCAGTTTGGCCGCATAGTTGCATCTCTCACATGTATTTGTGTTTTGTGGGAGGAGGAGAGGGTTGTTCTGTGTACATGAGGCAATTGTAACATTGCCTCAATAATCCCAGGTTCACCAGCTGAGCAGGAGAGGATATTAGCAACTGATCCTCGACATGCTAGAAGGAATAGACAGAAAAACTTAAAAAAAGGTTTTGGGGATGTGGGTGACCGAGAAATGGGGTTTGCTTTTTGGGGTACTTTCTATAACAAGAGTGCTGGGTATTGAGGTGATAAGTACTTTCGGTAGGAGCAAGTGCTTTAGCTATACGGATAGAGAATAGTCTACTCTGGGAGTCAAGTAGAGATAATTTATAGTTGGAGGATACACTAAAATAGGAACAGTAGTACACTTTGAGGAAGGTAGTTTTAAGGGAAAATTTGAAGAGTGAACTTTAGGGTAGCCCTAATAGTTTAAATCTGCTTAACCGGCGCTGCCCTTTTGTGTTTCAGGTTTTGCAGGGGCTCCCAAAAGCCCTTCGCGTTTTCTTTTATTTAGCAAAACGGGGGTTTTGGGGGGAA
>NC_056728.1:530296155-530311358 GCF_019279795.1 Protopterus annectens | reverse complement strand
AAAAGTATCACTTACTGAGCATACATGTATTGCTTCAGCCTACAATGGGACACCGCAGTCATACACAAGGAACTACGTCACAACATATGCCATCCTACTATGTCTGTATCCCAATAACTGACACATCTTTCTCTGGCCTCACACCTGGGACACAAACTACCATGACAGAAATAACATCACACTAAGCTATCACACCTTTACAGACCTTGCACACATTCACTGTCACACTCATTCCACCTCACATAGCAAGTATTGCACTGAGTACATGTGTGTGTGCATTGTGTCATAGGTAGGTCATACACTATTGGGCATAGGGCATAGAGCAGCCTAGCCATATGCTACCCTGGCCTTTGACACACAAGTAATGTCATTTCACATGCTCCTGTCAACTGGATACACATAGGTTACTCCCAGGGCATATTACTAATCTCCCAAACAATTATCAGGGGTATGTATGACATTTGCTAATGAGGAGCCTTGCTTGTTAATGCTGGGTGGTTTAGTCCAGAGTATGACATATTTGTGGATAGGAACCTGTACCTCCAGCATGTGCTGTTTAGTGAGTTGGCGAGGATTAGGGCCTTAGGTCATATAGCCTGGAGGGATTGTGAGGTGTTGACATGGTGGTTGGCCGACTGCTATCAGTGTGACATACCTCTGTATGTCCGGCAGAGGTAACCTCTGGGTGGGCGGTATGCAACAAACTCTAGCTGTGGTTTTGTGAGTCAGTCTGCATAGGGCATGTGTTTGAGGGCAGTATTACTCTTTGTGAGGTATGTCTGTGGCCCTTCCACTTGCTGTAGTTGTCATGTGAGGTACATATCACATGGGACATTGTGATGAGTAGAGGGGAACACTGCCTATATTTCCCTAGATGACACACCTTTTGTGATGACACGTACAACGTAGACAGATTACAAGACTAGTGTGGCACTGTGATTATCAAAGGGGAGGCTACTGTCCACCTGTGTCCCATGTTCCCTTCTGACACCTTCAGTGTTAGGCAGGCTACCACCTATGTGGTAGTTACTGGGTAAAGTGTTTTGGAATGGGGTATGGCATTGCAGTACCAACACTGGTGTTCAGTCCATGCCTTGGTCAACAGGCACCTGTTGCAGTATGTATGTCCCCATGTCTCCCTCTCTCTCTATATATATATATATATATATATATATATATATATATATATTTATATATATATATATATATATATATATATACACACACACACACAGATATATATATTTTATATATATATATATATATATATATATATATATATATATATATATATATATATATACATATATATATATACATATCTATACATAGCTATACATATCAATACATATCTATACATATCTATACATAGCTATACATATCCATATATATCCATATATATCTATATATATCTATATATATGTCCATATATATCGATATATATATCTATATATCTATATATGTATATATGTATATATCTATCTATATATATATCCATATCTATATATTATATATATATATCTATATCTATATATCAATATATATATATATATATATATATACACACACATACATGTATACATCCATTGCTGTACATACAGATGCACATATAGGCACATATACTGCCCACCTTTCATGGTGGGGATGTCAATTATGCAACAGATGTGAGACATAGGGTTATGTAATAATATTGCACAGTGTTGTGCAGAATACATTTTGCTGTCCTCAGGCCATATAGCTGTAGCAGGCCTCACTGCCTGTAGTTCAGTCCCACAGTGTTTAACCACCACATGACATATACCGGCACTGCTTGCTGTCTGCAATGCCACACACTACAACCTACATACATTTGTGCACATAGCAACCTTCAACAACAAAGATATATCCAGCCTTCACTAACAGTTGCAGTATGTCCCTTGCCCTATGCACATGTGCATATACATATAGATATGGACTGCTGCCACATATGGATGATTCACAGTATGTAGAGTACCCTTCAGACACATCATTCGGATGCCTGCAAATGCATATCTGTTACATACCTTACCTTTGTATTCCTCACATCCGTCTGTTGTAGCTGTTGCTTTGTTTTTTTTTTTGTTTTTTTTTTTTTTTTCCTGTGTGTTGGTCTTTCTTTTCAGTGTCTGTCTCTTCCAGCCTGTTTGTCTCCATCTGTCTGTCTGTCTCTCTTGCTCTCTCTCTCAGTTGGTGCAATGATATTATTGCATGTGTGGACAGCAAGTACAGGCTGCTTTTGTAGGTATCTGCACATGTGCATGTGATGGCCTCTGCACCAATTGGTGCCTACCATTTAGTAATTGCATGCAGCCTGCTGTGTGGTAATTGCAGTACTCACTGTGATTGCAGGACACTGCTATAAAATGCTAGGTTAGGTAGGCATAGCCCTTTCAGTTGTGCAAGGTAGGGCCCATGCTTGTTTGCTGTAGACACTGTTGTCTCAGTCAGAAGGTTGGTATATGTCTCATATCTGAATCTAGGGTTGTTGCCTGTGATATGCATGTTGTACTGAAACCTGACTGTTGCTTTTTCCAGTGCACTCTTCTCAGTGTGTAAGTTTACTCACACCTCCTAATACTAACACTGGATACATGGGAGTATGTACTTTCTTTTAGAATTAGAGAATTAACTGGCATACAACTGTAGTTATTGCAATGTGTTCCTATGGCTTTCCTATTTTCCCTTTACATTCACTCATTGTAATGCATGATATATTTCTTACAGCACCAAGTTATTGTATATCTGCTGTGGCTTAGTGGTACTTCCTGCAGACTGGTGAGCTCAAGTTGTGGGGTTCGAGACTGAAAAGGGTATTTTATTTTGCTGCTGAGCAGTACAATGGCCCTGTCATACACAGTGGCTAAGGCAATTTTAAGCAGTTGTAAGCGGGTTTGCGTGGATTTGCGCGATGCTTAGCGATGCTTAGCTAAGCCCACGCATGAGCACACTGGTGCAAACCCGCTTACTACTGTTTACAAGTGCTTACTCTCGCTAACCCCTGAGCTCATTTCTTTGACAGAAAAGTAAATGGGGAGATAGGAATGTAGTGATAAAGGGTGCACAAAGAGGGGAAGACAGTAGGGAAACCAGCTCGGGATGTACAGAATGGGTGTGGGGAAGGTCCATAGCTGCCCGTTTCTTTACCAGCAACAGCTGTGCATATGCAATACATTAGGAGTGACATTTGAAACCTTCCACCCCTGTGAGAAGGGTGAGGACAACTAAGTATGTTGTACTACCAATTATGAATATCAGGCACATGCACTGTTTGTGAACTGCTATACTGTCATTAGTACGTTACTCACCTCTGAACAGTTTGTGGTTTGTTTGTGTTGAGATTAGCACAGTCTGCTCAGGACATCTGGATATATTTCAGTACTGTGTATGCCTACCTACACCCGTGCGTGTGCCTGACTACACAGGTATATGGTACTTTTGGGTAGGGGTACAGAACTGCAGAGAGCATTATTTATTATTGTGTGCTGTTTATCCTGCTGAACATGCAAAGTTGCTGTGTACCTGTTAGTCTATGAAGGCTAGTAGTCTGTCTCAGTAGCTCCCACCAGTGGACATATCCAGATGGCAGACAGAGGTTAGCCTAGTATCCTTTGACTGTGCACCACACCAGTCTTTTCAGCACCTGAACAATGGCATTGTCACAGGTGGTTGCTAGCAGTACATGGCTACATCCTTTGATATTTCTGTGGTGTACTCCTACATACGGGAATGCTTGTGGAATTCATTCTACAGCTATTTGCTGAGTGTGTAACAGCAGACAAGCTGATATGCCTGTGTGTTTCTGACACTTCCAGGCCTCAGATACTCTCAGGTAAATATTTGAACAGCCTCAGGGAAAGGTACATATAAGTGGGATACACCGATGATATATTTCAGTGTCTACTCTCACTTATTGACAGTTTTCATTAAGTGAGATTCCCCGCCTTTCTGCCTACTGTTAGTACATTTCACAGGGAGTCAGAGGGGCACAGCTAACATTGGTTTGCAAATCAGAGACATCCCTGTAAATCAGTCACAGGTGGGAGGTCTGGCCTCTGACCTATTCAAATATACCAGTGTTTATCCTGTTCTGATACTGTGCGGGGTTTGTAAGGTGCTACTGTAACATTATTCCCTACTAGCATGGCTGGTTCTCTTTTCACAGTCATGTCATGCAATTCCACAACACTTGCTGGTTAAAGGCCACAGAACAAGATTTATGTTATGCCATTCCTATTCACTCTTTACATTCACTCATTGTAATGCATGATATATTTATTTCAGCAGCACATTATTGTATATCTGCTGTGGCTTAGTGGTACTTCCTGCAATCTTGTGAGTCCAAGGTCTGGGGTTCGAGACTGACAGGGGTATTTTATTTTACTACTGAGCAGTACAAGGGCCCTGCCATAGAGTGACTAAGGCAATTTTAAGCAGTTGTAAGCGGGTTTGCATGGGTTTGTGCGACGCTTAGCGATGCTTAGCTAAGCGCACACATGCGAACACTGGTGCAAACCCGCTAACTACTGCTTAAAAGTGCTTACTCCCGCTAACCCCCACACTAGTTTCTTTTAAAGAAAAGAAAATGGGGAGATAGGAAAGTGGGGAAAAAGGGGGCAAAAAGAGGTACACACAGTAGGTAAACAAGCTCAGGATGTGCAGGGTGGGTGTAGGGAAGGTCCATAGCTGCCCATTTCTTTAACAGCAACAGCAGTGCATATGCAATGAATTTGGAGTGAAATTTGTAACCTTCCACCCCTGGGAGAGGGGTGAGGACAACAAAGTATGTTGTCATGCCAATTCTAATTATCAGATTACATGTTTGTCTGATGGACATGTGTGCGAAATGGGCAGCTATGTATGGGGCGTAATTATTTTGTGGATACAGATTGCCTTTTTTTTTTCAGGTGAGAGTGGGAAGTGAGGTAGAGGAAGTAGGTATGTCTGGGGAGGTAGGATGGGAAGGTAAACAGACAAGACAGACAAGACGCATACAGGGGCGGTGTATGACACATGGGGTGGGTGACACAATTGATGGGGTCGGATGTTTGGAAATCGCTAGCCCATGAGCCCACAGATGGTAACAGTGGAACTGAGATCCCCACCCATGAGCAGTCACCACTGAACCTTTACAGTCTCGAGGGTGGCTGTGCTGGGGGCTGCGTAGGATGGGCAGGCTCACCCGTGAGATGCGCCACTCTCACCTCAAGCTGGCGTAGGGGCTCAGCAACACCACAGCCCAGACCCTTTGAAGTGTGACAGGTGGCCCTTTTCCGCCCACGCTTGCATGGGGGGACGAACCCCATCCCCTGCAGTGCTTTCACCCAAAGGTGGCACAGGATCAACGGAGGAGGGAAGCCTAGGCTGGGCACCAGACCTGCTGGTGCTAGGTGCACTCTCTGGCTGAGGATGGATAGGTGGGTCCGCTGGGACTGGCCTTCCCATACGTTCTGTGATTAGGTGTGTTTAATTACAACATAAGCAAAACAGCATTCCAGATTACTTGTAACAGCATGCAATAATATTCCCATTAACCCAACACACCAAGGGTACAACAGTTGAACAGCAAGAATAACACATGCATATACTGAACCACAGTGGTTATTCCAACAGCATGCAGGGATGTTTGGTAGCAACATGCCACCATGACTGTGGTGTTTAAACAGGGCACATGCATCAACGTGAATGCAAATATTTATAGAACAATAGGACATATGTCACAACAAATATTTAAGATTACACGTACCCATTGAGGTGTGGAATTGCATGGTTTATGCACATACAGTAGGGTGTATAAAAAACCTCAGTTAACATCTTATAATGACCTTTTAGTCTACACTACATTCCTAGTGACTGCAAGTGTATATCCCCTACCTGTATTATTACACTTGCCACCATACATTAGGTTGTGTACTGGGTTTGGCTAGTTCAATATATGCCTGACCTATATCTGACATGCTTACTGTCCAGGATGCAGATGTTACTGCTACATATTTCTTGATTGCATTTATATTTCTTTATCTAAATATCTGGGATGTTTTCACATGACATTTTCACTTCGAGTTGTACAGAATCCTGCATTTCTTGACACACACTCACATTTCTGGGGAAAAAAATAATATGCTACATGTGTGCCAGGTTTACTTATTCATGCCAGCCAGTAACTGCCTGTTGTGGACTGTATATATGTTTCACAGCTACTAGTACTTCCATCACCCACTTTATATGGGACTGCACAACTCTTGGTTGTCAGCACCTTTTCAAACAGTACTGTTTGTATACTGCAAGGGTACAACAACATTTCAGACTCTGTGACACAGACACACTCTGGGTTTTAGACCTTTATTAATGACATTACACACTTTTCCACAGGCTCACTCCTTTATTTGTTTTAACGGTGTATATGGCAGACATGGTCAAGACTTATTATACCTTTATTAATGGGTTAGAACAATCTTTTTTCAGGCCCACTCACTTATTTTATATATGAGTGCCTGCAGAGATATTATTCCAGACATATGTTACCTTTCTTAATGGGTTTCTATACTCTTTTTCTCCCTCTCTGACGTTTTTATCTGACAGTACATGCAGAGGACTTATTCAGGCAATTTTATGGCTGTATTATTGGACTACAACACTTTCTTTCATGCTCTATCCCATATTTTATATAACAATACATGCAGAATAATCACTAACCTGCCTGGTGGCACAGCCTTAGCAGCCTATCGGCATAGACTGATTCATAGCACGGTCACCTGCAGCTGTAAAGTAAATGAAGGGATATTGAGACATACCTATCCGTTATACATACTCCATTATCAATTCTTACATACTGCATTCCATGGCTACATACTCAGTTGTGGGGCATCCCACATCCCACAGGCCTCCTGTATCCATTGGTTCAGGTGATCCTGCTTTTGTCTCTTCAGGTCTGCATGGTGGTGACAAACCTGCTCACCAGTTCGAGGAACACCTGTGGCACTAGTGAGGTCACGAGCTAACCGGTTCCATGCCTCTGCCTTGTACTCCATCCCTTGTAACTGGCCCTGCAGGAGTCTTGACTCATGATGGTGGACAAGGAGCCAAACCATGGATTTGGACTACTCGATGCCCCAACGTTGCGCTCAGAAGCGTGTTCCCTCTCCGACACCAGACATTCTAACTGCAGATGTGAGCTACAATCAGTTATGGTGTGTATTTCCACCTGTGGGGCTTAAATATGCCACATTTACCACACTTTTTTGTGATTGGCCATTTTGTAAAATTCTTGGCGGACTGCAGACCTGCTTAGTAACGGTTAAACTACCATTACTAAGTATATGTATGTTAACAGTGTGGCTGTTTCTCATAAGTTGTCATGGCTTAGTGGTTCTGTGCTTTGATTAGGATGCACAGAGTCCTGGGTTCGAACCTTGTCATTCATTTTATTTTCGTACTGTCCAGACAGGCTAGGGGGTATGGCTGCATTTAAGCAACTTTGCTCTACGTTGGTCCACATTGCCCTAAGTTGCGCTAGTTGGCACAGCGCACATGTCCGCGCAAACAGATTGTGCTGGTTAAAGTGCTATTTCACTATGGGCACCTCTATTGCGCTGTTAAACTATGGGCACCTCTATTGTGCTGGGTAATGCGCTGTTAAACTATGGGCACCTCTATTGCGCTAGGTAAAGCACTGCTTAACTGCAAGCAATTACGTATCAGGATCCTTTAAAAATTTAATATTTTGTTCACTTATACATTGGCCATTTCACTGCTTTTTACTGATATTTTAATCATATGTGTCAGGTATTATTCCATATACTGATTTAAAACATAGATAAGAAGGGGAGTGGTCGGGCTCTAACTGTGAATGCCTCTTCTTTGTGCAAACGCTCTACCATTACGCTATTGCTACTTGGTGTGACTTGCATAAACATTCTTTCTTATGCTCTTCCATGTCGGAATTGCTAACTACAGCTAAGCAATGGACACACCCATGCACACGCACAAATACGGGCAGCTATTTTGGGAATTTAAAGAAAATAAAATACATTTTTTACTTTTCATAACTGTGATGGGGGTTTACAATGTCAGGGAGTGTGGTGTTTGGTGCTAGGGCAATTGAGCGGACTCACTCTTGTGTGCTTTCATTTTCCTTTTACAAACCTTGCAGGGGCGTGGCTGTTTAGACTACTTGGCAGTCGGACACACCCCCTGCTTTCCTACCCGGTCCGTGTAAGAATTACGGTTGAGTCAGTGTGCCCTCATGAATATTCATGGCATGCTGACATCATACCATTCAACTGCAGTCTTACATGGAGGATTCGTGAATCCTGGGGGTAGTTTGTCATTATTTCAACAGTAACTAATACTTATAGTGCCCAAGAAGAGCATGAATTATTTGGGCTGTATTAAATTAAACAAGGATTTGTAAAGTAGCTTTATTTTTATATTTGTTTTGGTAGTTATGCTGATCCAGAGCCAGATGTCAAGTTATTTGTGCCAAAATGATGAAAGTTATTTAAAATATTTGACAATGAAAGACAGAATGAGCAGCATCAATTATTTAAGGATTCATACCATGGATTCTACTGTTTATCAAGAATCTGATCTGGCCCTAAATGGAAAAGATAAACATTTTGTATTAGTATTTATGGTTAACTCTCAGAAAAGAATGTGTACTGCACTATTCCTTTACCAAAGTTCTTAGTATAAATTTGACACAATAGTTAAATGCAGATGTTTTCTATTTAACAGGGATAGGTTCCTGACCCAGAGACTCCCCAAACTCTGGAATAGACTGCCCATACATGTCAAGCAGAGTGCCTCTTTGGCCCTCTTCAAAAGGAACCTTGGCAATTTGATGGGGAGAAAAGAGAAATTCCCCCAGGGGCCACGTCTGGTAGCCCTGGGTCCAGAAAAAGTAAATATGGGAAGAAATGCCAGAGTATTATGTATGCCCTTATTTGATTGGATGCTTTGAATCTTGGTCACTATTGAGTATTTATAGACCTCTTATTTCTTTTGATTGTAAGGTCTGATGAAGCAAGTTTGTGAAAGCGCTAACCTCGTTTAAATAAAATTGTTTATTACTTTTAGCTTCTGCATCTCAGTTGTTTTGATATTACTGTTACATAGTGTATGTTGCTTTTGCAAAATGGAAAGTTCTCCCTCCTAAATTAAAAAATGTTGTACAGAAGAAGGGGGCAGGGAGGATATGTTTTAGATATGTATGATGCACAATGAAAGATTAAAACTACTTGGTCATTGTTCATGTGACTTCACCACTAGTGGAACTCTAATGCCCACCTGCTTATATCTTACTACTTTCTTGTCCTATTGAGAAAAAAACACAGTTAAGGTATACAAATGTACCTATATATATATATATATATATATATATATATATATATATATATATATATACCATATATTCATATGAGTGCTCACACACAAACACAGCAATACACACACAAACACACACACACACACACACACACACACACACACACACACACACACACACACAGACATAAAAACATATAGAAAAACACATACACGCATATTTAGTCTATATACACTTGCTCACCGGCATAATACACACTATAATACGTTTCATCGCCAGCTAAGGATAAGCTTGAACGCTTGCGAGATCCATGCAAAACCTTTACAAATGCACTCTATGATGCATGGATGGTATGGCACATGCCATCCTAACAAAACACAAGTTTTTGCTAAGTGAAGGAAACCAGTTTTGTGGGTTCCCAACTGAAGGAGACATCCCTGATAAATATCAGTAAGAAACTAAGGTCCCTCATGAAATCATCCAAGGGATCTTTAGCTATGTTAAGAATCTATTATGCACTGAACTAGTGCAAAATAGCACAAAATATATTGAACCTTCTGATATTGCCAACATCCTGGGAGATAGATTCAGTGCAAACTTCTCCCCCCTCTCACCTCCAAAAGGGCCCACAACAATACCGGAAAAGTGCAGTGTCCCAAAAATCACAGACGCACAGGTGAAAACAGCCATTTCAAAAGCCAAAAACACAGCTACAGTGGTTGCAGATGGTGTCCCAGGCTGCATCTTGCACGAACTACAGAACAAACTAACCACTCACCTAAACACGCTGTTCAACCTCAGCCTCTCCACAGGCCCATAGAATGATACACAACAATAGTTATTCCTCTCCACAAAGGAGGGGCCACAACTGACCCTGGTACGTATCGCCCCATAAACCTGACTAGCCTGGTCTGCAAGGTTATGTATCACATCATCATGGAACTCATTAATAAAAACATTGGGAACCTCCAAACACTTGACCCGACCCAGTTCAGCTTTGTTAAGGGCAGATCATGCCTACTAAACCTGGTTGACTTCTTCAAGACAGTCACTAAGGCCATAGATGAGGGAAAGATGATTCACACAGCCTACCTTGACCTTGCCAAGGCTTTCAACACCATTCCCCACTCAGGTATTACAGAAAAATGCACCAGCCTGAACATTAACCCCTATGTCACGAGATGGGTTGCCAACTGGCTTACAGACAGAACTCACACTGTAAGAATAGCAGGCTCCAGGTCCGACTCTAAACCAGTCACAAGTGGTGTCCCACAAGGCTCGATCCTGGGACCCCTACTGTTTGGCATATACTTCTCAGAAGTACAGGCAAACACAGGAGAACTATGGCTAACCAAGTTCACCAATGACTGCAAACTGGGAGCCATAATTGACTCTCCAGCTGACATGGACATCCCTCCAAAAGGGCCTTACTGAGACGGACACCTGTTGTCAAAGTCATGGCCTCAAGCTAAATGCCATAAAATGCATAGTCATCCCATTTGGGAAAAACAAAACAGCCACAAATTACCACATAGGTGGCACCCCCTTAATACAGAAGAGGTAATAAGAGATCTGGGGACCCAGGTAGATAGTAATCTCTCCTTTGACAATCATATTGCCAAAGTAGTTAGGAAATCCTTCTATGTGGCCCATCTAATTACCAAAGGGTTCGCATCTAGAAATAAAGAGGTTATAGTGCCCCTCTACTCATCACTCATTAGACCCATCATAGAGCACAATGCCCCATTTGGGATGTACCTCACAGGACCACAAAAGTACCTCACCAAAAGGATTACTGGCCTCAAACATATGTCCTATGCAGCCCAACTGAAAAAACTCTGGCTGTATTCAGTAGCATATCGCTTACTCAGAGGTGATCTCTGCCTGACTTACAAAGCCATGTCCAACTCAGAATTGATGGACATGCTCCACCTAAAGAAATCCAAGTCACTGCGAGACATGTGCTCTAGTGAGCTAAACCTCACCACAACAATAAATAGAACATACTGGAGGGATAGATTCCTGTCACAGAGACTCCCCATGCTTTGGAACAAAATTCCTAACTAAATTTGGCAGAGCCCCTCACTAACACTCTTCAAGAGAAACCTTGACGAGTAGATGGGTAAAAGAAAATACACCCCTGGGATCACTTCATTGGCTCTGCTTGACAGAGGATCAGTTAATTAATCAATAGGGCAGCGAAAGCCGACACACTCTGGCTAGGCTTATAAATGCCCTTGGGCAGATAGCCTAGTACCTACCTATGAAACTATGAACCTATATATGATGTCTCTGGGTGATACACACACACACACACACACACACACACACACACACACACACACACACACACACACACACACACACACACACACACACACACACAAACACAAGTTTATTGTAGTTATTCTTCCTCTAATGTATATTTAGCTAGATTTAGCAAAATAATTTTATTAGTGCAACACAAAAAAAGAATATTTGACAGCAGTTTGTGGACAAGTCTGCTTGCAAGAACATTATTATTATACAATTATACCGTTCCTGAATTTCTACTTACTAGGTCAAGTTAAGATGATAAAATCTATTGTATGAACAACATCAATGACTGCACTAAAAACTGCATACTTTAATGTGGGGGTGGCATGTGTAGAAGGATAAGTGAACTGCCTCTATCTAGCTACTGTGGAAGTTACTATCAAAGAGTGGAGAGACATAGCAGAGCCACAGCTGACTCATTTGAAACCCATCCTTCTCCTCAATCTGGCACCCCTCAACACTAGGTTGTAGAGCAAAACAAGTCTATTCTCCAGTCTGGCACTCTTTCCTTCTCTCCTAAGGAGGAACACCAGGCTATAATGCCCTCAAGCTGTAAGAGAAAGATAAAACATATCTTTAGCCCTACCCAAGATGCATGTTTGTAACTTAGCAACACATAATAGTCCAATGCTAACAGCAAATCTTAGGAGCTCAGGAAAATAAGTTAATCAGGATTTTCCCAAGGAAGGAATAAATAGTCAATAGTTTGTACAGTGATGATCATTGAACAGTTGGGGGGGGGGGGCAGATTAAAAAATAAAATTGCAGTATTATTTAATTTTATGATAGAAAGTAATCTGATAGTAGTTTCCAGAACTGTTCAAAGATGGCACAGGACAATTTTGGCAAAAGCAATTAATCAGCAACTTGATTATCTGTTGAATAGAAGCGTATGCCCCCTGCTCACCCAAACATTAACCCAAGCAAACATTCTGTATAACAGAATCCTAAAAATAGTATACTCAGCTAAATATTCTATTGTTATTATTGTGACTCCAGCTTCTAAAGCTCACCAGAGCCTCTTATTACCTGACATTCCTCAATACCCCTATCTCATCGGTTATGTTTTATAATGTCAACACTGCAATCCCACCTGAATTACTCCTTTCACTTGCTTAATCTTATATTTGTACTGCCTATCATATATCACTTTCTACCTATCAGTATATAGTCTTGTTCCTTGTCTGTTCTTTTCATTAAGTTTCATCGCCATTTTTCACCTACCTTCATACGCCACACAGACTGACATTATTATTCTCCCTATTCTTACCAAAACAGCCATGGTTTTGGATATGCTCTCATAAATTTGCATAAGTTTTTCCTTCACTGGTCTTTGTACGTGCTCTACAGTAAATCTGCTTTCCTTTTCACTCTGCCTTTGCTGACATTTTATGTAGGCAAACCTAAAAGTAGTTAAAGCAGTGAGCATTTTAACATTAAAGAAATATTATAAAGAAATGTGCCCATAGCAGTTTTGCTGTTCACGTTACAGATAATAAAGATAAAGAAAAACCAAGGCTTTAAGGAAATGCTGATTTCTGAGGTGGTGGTGGTAGTGTAAATCCAAAATTGCCAACTTTAGATCCATAATGGCAGCTTGGTAATAAATCTTTAAATCAGGCAGATTGGGCAATACCTTAAGTATAGCTTATTTCCTTAAAGCAAGACTCAATCAAGTACAGTACTAATTTTTTACTGATGTGATTGGATGAGGGTGAATTCATTTGGTTCACAGAATGAAAAAGATGCACTCTGAAACATTTATGCTTTTAACTGATTTAACTGATGTGATCTATGGCCTGTTTTCTGCTGTTTTTTTTTTTTTTTTTTTTTTTTACATTTGATTGTGATATTGTGGAGAAATGTTTTCTGGTTAATATGTTAAGTAGCTATTGTTGTTATCTAATTTCAGTGAATTATTCATTATTCTACTCCAGATTTATAGCAGCCCCACTGGGAAATAAATGTTCAAGTTCTTAGTACCATGAAAATCAGGTTTCAAAACTTTGAATGTTCTAATATTGACCCCTATTCAGAGAAAGCTAAAAACATCGAACATGCAGAACAGCGAATTTTTTCCTAGGGAAATAACTTGCTGTTCCAAAACACATACACACAACACAAGCACACCAAACAAACAGCAATCCACACACATACACCTAAAATCTTACACCTAACCCTACACTAAACTATGCAGACACCACTAACTATCCACTTACCTTAACCCAAACCCGAGCCCTAAGGTCCATCACTATCACACACTCACCTCACCCGCACCCTAACCCTAACTCACCTACCCCACCCTAACCCTCACATCCACACAGTCGCACACTTACCTGACCCACGCCCTAGCCCTAACTCACCTAACCCGCCCTAACCCTCATGTCCACACAATCGCACACATACCTAACCTGCACCCTAACCCTAACTCAACTAACCCGCCCTAACCCTCACGTCCACACAGTCGCACACATTCCTAACCCACACCCTAACCCTAACTAACCTAACCCGCACTCAATCGCACACTTACCTGAACCCAACCAGTAACTTTCCAACACAGCACTGAAAATACCAAAGCAACAGAAACGGACAACCAAATTCTTTCCCTAGGAAAAAATTTGGTTTTCTGTTGCTCCGATATTTTCAGCTTTTGCTGAATAGGGGTTGATATTAGAACATTCGAAGTTTTGAAACTTCAATGGTCTAATATAGACCCGAAAATCAGATTTATTGCAGCCATTGTGGAATGCTAGAGTGCTATGAGTAATTGATATCCAAAGTGCTATTTTGAAATTAGGAAAAAAAAAAAAAACGTTTATATGCCTACGAAATTGTACTGGCATAAACCCTTTTTCATAGTATATTTGGTCATTCAGTGGATGGCATTCTAAATTGTTAAAATCATCAATATGTAATGACCTCTGAAATACACTTAAATATTAAAACTGTTCAAATGTGTAAAGGCTGTTAATTAATTCATAAGCCATGTTATTTTTTGAAATGTAAGTAAGACATAGACAAAACTATGCCTAATTATGTTTGAAAAGCTGAAAAGTTTATATTGATTATAATAACTTTCAAACATGTCAGAATTTCTTAAAGAAAGGAGCTGAATTCAGAGACTACAGTATTTTAATATATATTTCATCAGAGGAAGGGTTATGAAGTATCTCCTCAGACCACCAAAAGAAAAATTATCAAAAGCAAAAACAATATAGATTTTTATTTTTATATACAGTCAAATGAAAAATGGTGTGGTAATTTCAATAGTTCCTTATGAGGCAATAAACAAGCCTTGAGCATCAATTCATTAAGATAGCATACAGAAAGTTTAGCATGAAAATAAAGATTTCTAACATCAACAGCAAATAAAATTTTGAAATAACAAGTGGAACAAATGAAACAAATGCTCTCTGGATTGTATGTGGCAAAAGGTTACAAGATGACATTATTTCAAATAGTTTTAATATTTCCCCACATTTCAACAAGAGCTGAAGAGGCTGATAGTTTTAAAATACAGTTTTACATTTGTTCCTATATCTTTTGT